>NC_064292.1:49372102-49425207 GCF_019186545.1 Solanum stenotomum
GCGTGATGTATGGGTTAGGTGCACATCACGAGTTCAAACATTGTAGCAAACAAAATTTGGTGGTTATGTGGAGAAGGCTAGAGGACGGGCCCATTATCTACCGAGTTTCAAACTGTTGCGCCACGGTCCTCAAGGATTTCGCGGTTATTAAGAAAGAAGGAAAAGAAAAAGAAAAAGAAAAAGAAAAGAAAAGAAAACTGGAGAGCCCAAATATGAGAGAAGTTGGAAAGCTAAACATATTTAACTACTCAAAATATAAAAATCGAGAGCTGCAGAATGAAAAAGGAAAAATGCTTTCTTAGTAGTATATTGCTTTTCCAAGAGCAAATGAGTTTCACTGCAATGTGGCTCCAAATGTTTTTTTTTTCTGTGTGTTAGAAGGTATAGGTTAAACAACCTTATTTGCTGGTTAAAAGGAAAACAGGAAAAAAAGGAAAGAAGATCCACTATCAAAATGTAGTCCTCCTTTGCTAATCTGATGCAAAACTGAGTTAATTTTTGAAATACTCTTTTCAACTTGGAGCTACCGACCTCATGGTTACATCACATGTAGGCGGAGGCTAAAATACTTAAAGGCCCTCACGAGGACCTAGAAAGTTACCTTGAAGCAATTGAACAACTGAGAAACAATATTCGCTTCTTCAACAACAACAAAAGCTTCAAGAGTAGTGATGGAGTGCTCAACAATGCAAATAGTTTACTTGCCAAGGCTATTTCCAAGCTTGAAGATGAGTTTAAGCAGCTTTTATCATCTTACAGGTTCGTTCAAACTCTTACCATTTAAAGTATTTTTTTTTTTAGAGAAAGTAAACCATGCAAATTAATACCCTTTCTCATCAAAACAGAAAAAAATATACCTTTCATGATATTATCTCGATCCCTTGTCGTATTCTTCCACGTATTACTATTATTCTCTTTATTCATAAAAAACTGAATCCTTTTCTGCTTATTTGCAGGGTTAACAATTTTTTATTATTCAAGTATCAATGGTTATAGTTGATTGTAGTGTTCTTATCTTTCATGTAAATTATAGCTGTAGCAATATATGGAAACTAAACGTTCATTTATTCTTTTAAGTTGACCTTTATGCAGGCTGTTATTGAGGATTAATAACGTTTTTGGGTTTGAGATTCAAGCATTTCTTGACTAGCCTTCTAATAAAGATATTTCTGTCTCTTTCATCACCATATTGGGCTATCTGTTCGCAATATTCACCTGTCAATGGGTCTATATACACTGAATATATTTAGCCAATGAAGCTTTGCTCTACTGGTAAAAGTTAAGCCCCAAACACCTCAAAATCATAGGTTGCATTCTCCCTAAAAGTAGTAAGCTGTGTTGTGCATTATAATAAGTTCTAACAGAAGTGTTGGTGGCTATATATATGTTTTGGCCACGCTGTTATTAGTCAGTTGCTTTGCAATAGTTTGTGTTGTACTCCTCTGCTTGCTGAGCAGCAGTGAACTGTGGTTGGCGTTATATTTGTCCATGTGTGTGGTGTTATTCTTTATGCTATTCTTTTGCATTTCAATTGAGCTCTGACTATATCTGAGTACTGCTTTATCAGCAAACCTGTTGAACCAGAACGTCTATTTGAATGCCTTCCAACTTCAATGCGACCATCAACTGGATCACCAGGAGATCAGGACTCTAGCAGTAAGAACCATTTGCCCAGTAGCCATGGTGAGCATAATCATGGAACAGATGATACCGTCTATACACCACCAACTCTTATCCCTCCAAGGATCCCCCCGCTATTGCATGATCTATCCCAACAGATGGTTCAAGCTGGTCATCAACAACAGCTGGTAAAAATATACAGGTAAAATATCTGTTCTTTAACTATACAAGTACTAAACTATGTGGTCCTGAACAATCAGCATTTTGTGTTAGATCCATACTGTAAAGAGCTGAATCCTTTCTTTGTTAAGCCAAAAATGAGGTTATTCGTAACCTCAGGAAATTAAAAGAAACAAATTAAATGAACAAATATGATTGCTTTGATAGTGTCTTACTCCTCATTGTTGTTGATAGGATCCAATATTCTCAAATAGTAGTTGTAGAAATGTGTGATGATCACATCTCATTTAAAAGCTAAAGCTGAATTTGTTAGAGAGATCGAGTATGCTTTTCTTTACATAAATTATGTCTTCAACATAATTCCTCATGTGCTGGGCTGTTACTTTTTCATGGGCCAAGTACATAGAGATTCTTTTGAGTAATTGGTGGCAGTGGGACTCAAATCCAGGATCTTCGCCTGCTGTGATACAAAGTAGAAATATGTGACCATATCATTTAAAAGCTTAAGTTGTTAGAGAGGGAGTACATTTTTATTTACTTAATTATGTTCCAACAGTAATTCAACACTTCTTTTATCAGAAAATATAGTTTTCAGTTAAATCTGACTAAATTAATCTGGAGCTCAGAACTGAACATGTAACAGTTTGGAGTACTTTTTTAATCCCAAAGACTTAAGCTTAGTGTTTTTCAGCTATACATTTATGATTTATCATTCCTAACTCTGTGTGATTTTTAAGTTGTTCCAAACATTAAATGTCCTTGGATATATGTGATGCTGTTCGATCATCCTGTGCTGTTAATCTATCTACTGAAAGAAATAAATCTACTACTGTGGCCTTGTACTTGCTTTTCAAAGGTATCCTATCCCAGCCTGACTGCAACCTGCTGCAGTGGAGCATTAAAATTTTCTCAGTTCTCAGCTGAATGTTCCAAACTCTCGTGTCATCGTTGATGTCACTGTTTACCCATTTAGGGATCCAATGACTCATGGACCACTAGAAAGCATAGTAGAAAAAGAATGACTTCTTGCTGCTCTAGAGATTCCATCATTGGAAACAATTAAATAGCATATATATATATATATATAGGTAGATTCTGGTCACTTTTAAAATCGCGGATGCATTGGCAACAATATATATATATATATAAGTAGATTCTGGTCACTTTTAAAATCGCGGATGCATTGGCAATACTAGCGTCCATGATAAGATATGCACTCCCAAGGGAGTGGGCACCCAACGATAGAACAAGAAAGTGTCCTGGTGTAAGAATGGATATTATTGTTGAGGGCGGTGAAGGAGAGCTTGCATTTGGTGGATCAGAATGAAGAGAGAAGAAAGAAAGAAGAAGGCTTAATATCCGAATTGACTCATCTACTTGCTCTATTTTGTTAAGGCAGCCTCTTAATTTTACGATTTTCCAACTAAACACCTGTATTCTTGAGTTCCTCTCTTGCCTGGACATGGATAACACATCCATTCTATGTAAGATAAAATCATGACATGAGACATCGTTGTTTTCATCAACCTAAACCAAAACAAACCTTAGCTACCCTAAACAGTGCCACTGCTGCCACCACTCCCAGTTTACTCCATTGCCGCTCTCAAACACTTCCTCACACTCTCTTCTCAAAATGACCAAGAAATCCAACAAAAGTCTTCTCCCTTCAATTTTCTTTCCCTAGTCGAAGCTTCATACCTTCACCTCTACTCTATTTCTCTCCTTTTCAGTAACACACCAGCACCACCACTGTTCACCTCATGCAGAGCCCAACACCATGCATCATCACTGACTGAGCTTCAACTCTATATGACTGAGCCTACAGTTAGAGCAAAAATGTCATCATCTATCTTTTCCAACGTATTTGAAGCTAAGAATGTTAAGCCATCAGGTCAAAGTATGTATTTGAAGATTGTCTCTTCTTGACAGATTTCTTCCTCATTTTCCAATAACAAATTCAAGTAGGCTTGACCTTTTTGCACTGCTTTGGGTCTACGAAGCGAAGGAAATGAGTTTGGCCCCCGCTTTTCTTCGACATTGTTTTATTCCTTACCCATTCCGCATGTGTTTTGCACACCATTGGCACTTTGCTCTCCTCTTATTCGTCCCAGGTATATGATCCTGGATATGGGTAATGGGGGATTTGGTCTGTTTCAAACCCAACAAAATAGTTGGTCCAGACACCACGGTTGTTGAAAAAACCAACAAGAAAGATCAGAACTAAAATAGGAACATCTCAATCAAGAAGTCGATTTAAGAAAGCACGGAACTGACCTGATGAGTAGCATTGATTTTAGTTTTCCCCAGATCCGACTCAAATCAATGCTAAATATAGGAAATGAAAAATAGCTTGTGGTTAATACGGCAAAAAGTAACAATGCAAAAGCAGGTAACGTTATAGCTTAAAAAGAATCTAAGAAACCAATAACAAGATACATCTAGATTTCAGAATATGATTAGAATCAGGATAAATAGATAATTTAAAAACATGGATCTGCAGTGTTGTAATTGTCTGACATATCTAATTCTACCATTAATTGAAGAGTCTTGTTCATCTACCCAGCATAAATCTTCTCTAGGGGGAGAGTTCAATGCGTTTATTGTCAAAGATTAGGTAGGAATTGCAAGAAAACTAAAAATATAGTGATAAAGTCAGAGGTAGGTGATTGAGGGTGGGGAAGACTGGCAAATGGATGGGAGATGGAGGGGGGTGACTTGAAAGAGGAGAGAAAGCAGGACGGTGGGGAGAGGAAGTGCAGGGATTTGGAGTTCTTGTTTTCCCCTTTGCTTTTTTGTCTTTTCTTTTAACCTTGCGTTTTCTCTTTTTTCGGGTTTTAGTTTTTTCTGGATCAAGGTCACTACATCCATGCTTTGTGACTTTGCATCTTCTTGATGCTTTCTAATATCATTTAATCTATGTTGCTTGGACTCTTCAAAAATATTATCGGGTGCGTGATGGATCCTTCGAAAGTAGTGCACTTTAGGAGTATCCGACACGGGTGCGGCATCGTTTTTGGAGAGTCCGTGCTCCTTATAAGTGTGATTGGTACACACTTTTCGCTACATTAACTATGTTGATGCCACAAAAGTATGTTCAATGGTATGCGTGTTTTTACTTTTTACCATGTAGAGGTGTTTAGTTCGGAAAAGTTTAAGTAGGTGGACAGACTTTGCAAAAACCATGTAACTTGTATATTAAGCCAAATAAAAAGGGAAGAAAGAAAGAGATGGAACACACAAGGGTGTGTGGTCTAGGGATCAATGAAATGGGTGAAAACTTTAAATCCAGGGTTCAAATCCAATAAAGACAAAAAACACTAGGTGATTTCTTCCCGTCTGCCTAAACCTTGGTGTGTAGAGTTATCCGGTGCCTGTGTTGGTTGGGGAGGTACCAGGTACCTGGTGGAATAAATGGGGTGCTGGCTTGGACACCACCAACATCAATAAAGGAAGACATTAACTGGCAGAAACAACAGAGAGAGAGAGAGAGAGAGAGAGAGGAGAATATTGGACTGTTGGGAAATCTGGTATATGATGTGGTAAGTCTACCTTCTCCCGTTTAAGGGAGCTAAATATAAAACTTAATAGTTTATAAACAATTGCCTTTTAATCTAAATACAAAGACACACACCAAGTAAATATTTTTTGATAACCAAAGATTGTGTAAATAAAATATCAATCAAATCCGAAGCCGAGCCGATCGAACACTAAGTAAATATCTATGCCAATATCTGCAATAGTGATTTGAAAAGTTCCTAGCTGGGGACTGGGTTCCAATGGTGATATTCCAGAAATCACTGTTATGTTTTAGAGATATAGCCTACTCTTGAACCTAGTTCCAACACTCAAACTGGAGCCCCTAGCCGAGAAACAACATGATTCTTTGCAGCAGGTGATGCAGGGTTGAGGTCTCTGTAGTGGGAGTCATATAGTGGGATACCATAGTTAGATTAGTAGAATATACTATTATGAAGATTCTTGTATACATATCACATCAATTTTCTGTTAAAGCTAAATGCTACAGATTCTAAGCTGGCACTTCTTTTAGTTCACCTGTTTCCTCCTTTTCTCATTTGTTCTATTTATAAATTGATGTCATAGGGATGTACGTTTTCCTGTTCTGGAAGAAAGTCTTCGCAAGTTGGGAGTGGAAAAACTTAGTAAAGATGATGTTCAAAAGATGCAGTGGGAAGTTCTCGAATTTAAAATTGGCAATTGGATTCATTATATGAGGATTGCTGTAAGTTTTCTCTAACACCTCATTAAGTTGAAAAATATTTGGCATTTGACTGTCTTATGATAATCAAACAGGTCAAATTGTTATTCGCTGCTGAGCGGAAAGTTTGTGATCAAATGTTTGAAGGATTTGAGCAGATCAAAGATCAATGCTTTGCTGACGTTACTACTGGGAGTGTTGCTATGCTGCTTAGTTTTGGTGATGCGATTGCCAAAAGCAAAAGATCACCTGAGAAGTTGTTTGTGCTTCTAGATATGTATGAAATAATGAGGGAACTTCACTCAGAGGTATGAAACTTTAGTAGCAACAAGCTTTTATTATTGCATTGTAGCAAAGTGGTAAAGGTTGATTTAAAGTTTTCGTTAACCTTTGTTGCTCAAGTTCTCAATCAGGTTGTCTTTAACGTGGTGACTGCTGGTTTAATTAATACTCCCTCTGTCCTAATTTATATGACTTACTTTCCTTTTTAGTCAGTCCCAAAAAGAATGACACATTTCTATATTAAGTAACAATTTAGCTTTAAAGTGGCAATTTTACCCTTAATGAAATGATTTATAGCAACACAAATTTCTATCATTCATTTTAGACCACAACTTTTAAAAGTTTTCCTTTCTTTCTTAAACTCCGTGCTGAGTCAAACTACCTCACATAAAATGGGACGGAGGGAGTATCATTTATAGTATAGGTTAAGAAAGTTGTTAATTCTTAATAGATAATAGACACAGACAGTGCTCTTTAACTGAGGGTGTTAACACGTTACTTGACACATATGAGTTGATTGATTAAGCAAATTTTAACATGATGTGAAAATACGCTCCTGGTTCCTTGACAAGGCAGTAATGGATTTTGATATGGTTGTTCCCGTCTTACTTTATACTTGTAGGCTTAAAAGCTGCCCACTGTCTGACAGATACAATAATCTCAAGTTATGCTATCTGTTAAATTAATATGGTCCAAATGATATTTTGCACGATGTGATACCACATGATGACATGACAATAACAAATGGAACATTGGTACCTACTAGAAAAGTGTGGTGCAAGTGAAGTAAGCACACACTTGGTGACCAACAATCTTTCTTCTGTATTTCTTGTTCTTTGATATAGTAATACTGAATTATGTTCATGTGTTAAACAGTTTGTTCCATATGTATATGTCTGTGTCCGTATATTTATATATCTGCTATATATGAGTGTATATATAATAAGCCCCAGGTGTAAGTATTTAGTTTACATAGTTAGCACTGCTATGGTGCTGTTCTTCACTCTCTGTAGAGTGACATTTGAGCTTATGTTGGCTTAAATAGGCCTCTCTTAGAGGTCTACTGCATTTGTTTTGCATCTAATATCTTTCTATTACATCCCACAATGTTTTAGGAGTATTTTTCATCTTCGTTCACCCTGTAATCTGTTTCCAACTTTCTGGTTTAATTTTCACATACGAATGCTGTGGATTTTATGCAGATTGAATTACTATTTAGAGGTAAATCTTGCAACGAAATCAGGGAATCTGCTTTTGGTTTGTCAAAGCGACTTGCTCAGACAGCCCAAGAAACATTTCGTGACTTTGAAGAAGCTGTGGAGAAAGATGCAACGAAAACTGCCGTCTCAGATGGAACTGTCCATCCCTTGACGAGCTATGTCATTAATTATGTGAAGTTCCTATTTGAGTAAGTTTTCTCAACTAAATGATGTCTTTTACATTTATATACATTGGAAGCTTCTACCTAGTTGATATTACTAGACCATGTTCCTTCACTAGCTTGTGGAACAACTTGTAGTGCACTTTACCTCACTGAATGTGCCGTAATATAAGTTTCTTGGTAAATGGGAGAATAGTGTGAAACTAGTTCAAACTACCATGTCTTGCATTCTGCTTCTCTTTGATTGTTTTGTCTCTGAAGGTGGATGGACAAGATGCTCAATGTAAAATTTCAGGGATGTTCATGGTATCACAAGTAAATGCGTCAGAAAGACAAGTTACAGATGTACTGATCTAGAAGTGTGGTATAGGAATAGTGAACCTAGGTCCTGAGTCATTAAGAAATTTTCAAACACTCAAAGAAGCAGAGTGGAAGAGTCTTTTATCTATGTGAATTTACATGCAAAATTGATCATAAAATATTAAGGAACTTGCAAGTTGCTGCATCACAAGATGGTAAAGCAGTTGTCAGAATCAGAATCAAGGCTTTGGCTTGACGTGAGTTAGCTGGTGCATCAGAGGTGGCAGCCTATGATTATCGTAACTGATTGTCACAATTTACCTATGATTATCCCAACTGATTGTCACAATTTACCTATGATTTATCCCAACTGATTGTCACAATTTACCTATGATTTATCCCAACTGATTGTCACAATTTACCTATGATTATCCCAACTGATTGTCACAATTTACCTATAGGACATGAAAAGATTGTCACAATTTACCTATGATTAACCCTACTGATTGAGATACGAGAGTGTGGAAGGGATTGACCATTTGTCTAGAGTGCAAGAATCAAACATTACTCATGCATTATTTAGTTTTACTCTGGTTTCTGTGGGTAGAGTGGCTATTGTTGCTTCTAGTTAGTTTTAGGCTTTTAGCATCTAGATTTCATTGTGCTTATCTTTAAAAGAAAGGAAGTGCCCGTATGCTGAAGCTTCCTTGTCGGTCTTTGTTGAGTTAATTTTCCCTCATGAGTTGCTTGGTTCCTTTTGTTCAGCTACCAATCAACATTGAAACAACTATTCCAAGAATTTGAAAATGGAGACTCAAATTCTCAACTTGCTACTGTCACAATGCGCATAATGCAGGCTCTTCAAACCAATTTGGATGGGAAATCTAAGCAGTATAAGGATCCATCTCTGACTAACTTGTTCCTTATGAACAATATTCACTACATGGTCAGATCTGTTCGCAGGTTTGTTGCATAGACTGTATATAAGCCACAATAGTATATGTTTGCTTGGAAATTGGTGCTTATAATCTGTTCCTTGTAGGTCTGAAGCCAAGGATTTATTGGGTGATGATTGGGTTCAAAGACACCGGAGAGTTGTACAGCAACATGCTAATCAATATAAAAGAATTGCTTGGGCAAAGGTATCGATTTTCTTGCCTCTCCCTCTCCATTACTTCTTATCTCAAAGAGAAGAAACAAGGAAGAAAATAGACACACTGCAAAATTTATAATGCTATATAAAGATGAAGTTAAGTTGGTGATAATACCATGAGTGAGTAATCTTGGCATGATGATGTGTCAGTATTATCGTCGTGATTTTTCTTGTATTTCCTGCTCCATTTGTGATGTCCAAACTGATCATTTCACTCCATGACTTTGAGTTGCTTTATGTTTTATGTAATTTTATGTGTGGTTAGAACTCAGCTTGTGTAAGCGTGCTTTACATTGCCGGTCCCAAGCATGTATAAACAAGGAGGGTTGTGGTAGGCTAAGTTGTTCGGACTCTTCACTTTCGGTGCTGCACCCGTGTTGACACGACGTGGGTGTGAGATCCCTATCCGATCTGGTCAACAGATTTTGGGTACTTTGACCAAATTTGACGGAGAAATTTTGGACAGATCCAGTGATTTATGTGAAATTGAAGAAAATGAAATATTTTGTATATAGAAATTTCTATGTCACTCCCTTTCTTTGTATCTCCTTCCAGGATTCTCGTCTTGATCAATATTTTCTCCTCAAGTTGTCCACATAATATCTCATAATTCATGTTCTATAACTCTATTTTTAGATGCTTGAATTATTTTTAGCCGAATTCCCGCATCCTTATCCATACTTGGATCGGTATTTCCGTCAAATTACCATGGCTATTTTGATTTGTATTTGCCTTATGGAGTTCTAAAATTGGGCGAAGTTATCTGAAAGGATAGGTTGTGCATAAATTAATGATAGTCATTAACTCGTTTTACTTTGATATAGATTCTGCAATGCCTCTCGATTCAAGGGCTAACATCATCTGGGGGCAGTAACTCTATGGGTGTAGATGGGCAAAATAGCAGTGGAGTTTCAAGAGCGCTTGTAAAAGAAAGGTCCTTCAATTTCTTTAGCCAAGTCAACTTCATGATCAAGTATCTTCATCCCAGTCCGCTTAGCATTTGGTAAATTTTTACAGGTTGAAAACATTCAATATTCAATTTGAGGATCTTCATCAAAGACAAAGTCAATGGACAGTCCCAGACACCGAGCTACGAGAGTCATTGAGGCTTGCAGTCGCTGAAGTCTTACTGCCTGCATACAGATCTTTCATCAAGCGCTTCGGGTATGATATATTTACTGATTATGTTTGTATTTCTCTTTTCTCACAATGGTTTTGCCAGAAATCTTAACATGGAATCACAACAAAATTATCATTCAGTTGACAGTTAACAAACTTCATATATGTAATTAATAGCATCCAATATAGGCATAATACATAAACAAACACTCAAACTAAGCTTGGTCTCAACTGACAAATAAACACTCCAACTTCGAGTATGCAAATCTAGGTACTTCAGCTCGTCTCCATCGTGTTGTCAGTTGAACACTCCAACTTACAAAATGATCATCTAGGCACCACCAAAATTTATGTCATTTTCAGATTGGGTATCCACATGACACAATGGGGTCGAGTTGGAGTGTTTAGTTGCTAAAATTAAGACCAAGTTGAGGTGTCTAGATGTGCACTCTCAAAGTTGATCGAAGTGTTTACTTGCCATCTGGGATCAAGTTTAATGTTTGTTTATGTATTATGCCGATATAACATTGCTTCAAACTTCATAGTAAGTCTTTTTCTTGTATGATAATTCAATGTATTTTCTGGAATAGGCCCATGGTTGAGAGCGGTAAGAACCCCCAAAAGTATATCAGGTACTCGGCTGAAGATCTTGAACGTATGCTTGGTGAATTTTTCGAGGGCAAGACGTTGAATGAGCCAAAACGATGAACCTCTGACTAAAAAAGCTAGCTGCATTCCACACTTTTTCTGTGCTGATACTCGACGTAGTTCTTTTGCCAATGTTGATGGCTTTGTAAAAGTTTATCATGTGTAGGATCTGCAGGTTGCAACAAAAGTTTGAGGAAATAAAAAGTGACAAAAGTATATAGGATATGACAACAGTAAAATGCAGTGCTTTCTTTAATTTTTTCTTATACTTAAAGTATTTAACATGACATGTTAAGTTTGTATAGAAAAATATCACTCTTATTCCATCATACACATTTTATGTCTTATATATATATATATACACGGCCCAAATTCATTTCAATTATTTTTTATTTTATTTGAGTTTATAAACTTGAAATTGTGTTTGGCTATACTTTTAATAGTGTGTAATAATATTTATATTTGAATGTACTACAATTTTAAAAAAGAGTTCTAAAATTTGAAAAAAAACCTTAAATTAAATTTGAATATTTCATTGTCAAACATTGATTTAAATCAAAATATCGCATTCTTAATCATGTTTTTATTTTAATTTTAAAATGGATTAAAAAATTATATAAATTCTAATAATTAGGTGTACGAGGATGCCAAGATACATTAATAGTGCAGATACAAGTAAATTTCACTGGGCCTCACATCTTGATCTAGCTAATAGTTGTCCCTAAAGACCATATTGTTGTACACAAAAGTCTTTACAAGGTGGTACTGTAAAATTGAGAAATTATGGTTAATGGAAGTAAAACTTTAGTTACCAATTATATATATATTATTAGAGGAGGATTTATTTTTACAAACTTTTAAAATTAGCTTATTTAAAAGAAAGTACTTTTGGTAAGAAACAATCAACTTTTTTTCAAAGTGCTTCTCATACATTGTGTGGTCATTTATGTCAACAAACCCATCAATTGCTTAATTAAAGATAATGATAGTAAAAGCTTAGTCCACTACACCTTATCTCACAATTATAAAATACAAAAGAGATACCCCATTGAACATCTCGAATTTAAAGTAGTATTAATTAAGTGAAATAATTTGATTTTCTTGTTGTGTAATGTAAAGTGTATTAGATTGTGTTCTCATCTCTTTTAATTAAACAAATGATAAAAAGGTAAGTACACTATATGTCTTCAGAAAAAGGAAGAGATGAAAAAGTAAATCATTTGGACTAAACCTCTTAGCCTAATAATAATAAGAGCAACTTTCACATATAGCAAACACAAAATTCATAATTGTATGTTATAACAAAGTTTGCATAATTGCGCTCCATAGCAAACATATATATGTATAATTCGCTATACATATACAAAAAAAACAGTTGTATAATTCGCTATACATATACAAAGAAGGCAATTGTATAATTCGCTATACATATACAAAGAAGGCAATTGTATAATTCGCTATACATATACAAAAGAAAACAATTGTATACAAAAGATCAATTGTATAATATGTGTATGTATAAAACGAGAACGAGAGAAAGGCAAAAGAAAATTGGGCAGGGAAATATTTGTATTGTATAATTATAAGTGTATAGGTCGAAGATATATGTATTTGCTGCTTTATGCAAACAGAAGCACAATTTATACATTTCGTTTCTGTTTGTATAAGCGAGAGAGGCGAGGGTGGTGAGTGAGATTTGGGAGAGTGGCGAGCGAGATCTGGGAGAGGGGAGAGAGGGGAACGAAAATATATGTATATATACAATTTCCTCTCGCTTTATACAAACACAAACACATTTTATACATTTGTGTTTGTATAAAAGCTAGAGAGGCGAGCGAGACTGCCACCAAACGAGAGTGGCGAGCGAGATTCCACCAGGGAGAGTAGCGAAAATAGCAATAATTTGCTATAGGGTACAATTAAATCAAAGTATATTTATAGCATTTAATTTGAATTAATAGTTTGCTATTATATACAATTTTCCCAAATAATAAAGCAGAGAGATTAAATCTGCAAATTAAAGGCTCTATGTTTTAGTTATTCTGTCTATCGAACTCTTTCTGCCATGCAAGAGAAATGGCTTATGCTGCACTTTCTTCACTTATGTATACATTGGAACAACTCCTCAAACCTAATCAATCTTTAGTTTGTCGAAACTGTACACAACAACATGTGGAATCTCTCTATCAAAATCTTTCTGCTATTCAAGTTTTCCTTAACAATACTACGACAAAGGATATTGAAACTCTTAAGGTATGTAATTCACTAGTACAGTTATCTAAATCTTGCTGATGTTATATATTTTTTCAAATAATAATTAATTTATCGAGTTCAATTTCAAGGTTATAGAAAAGAGGATCAGAAATGTAGTATACAAAGCAGAAGATAGAGTTGATTCAAGTCTAAGAAGGATCATTCAGCTAGCAGATCGTGAGGACAAGTGGCAAAAGGCTTGTACATCCTTTTATGAACAATTGTTGAAAGTGGAACAACAAGTTTATTTTCTCAACAAAGAGGTGATGCTGATCGATGTTAACAAGCATCGAAGCAAATCTGCAGAATTAGCAACAACTCCCTTCTCACAAGAAAAAAGTACAATTGAGGAAAATACAATTGTTGGGATGGAGAATGACTTCAACGCCATACTTGATCACCTCATTTCCCAAACAGATGAGTTAACTGTCATACCAATTTTTGGTATGGGCGGTATAGGTAAGACAACTCTTGCCAAAAAAGTTTATGATGATTCATCTATTCGTTCTCGATTTGATGAACATGCATGGGTGACTATCTCTCAAGAATACAATGAGAGACAAATGCTTCTTGAAGTTGTCTCTTCAATTACTGGAAGCAATCAAGAAATGAGCGATGATCAACTAATGGAGATTGTGTATAGAGGCCTGAAGGGTAGGAGATTTCTAATTGTCATAGATGATATTTGGAGTACTGAGGCTTGGGACCAAATGCAAAGAATATTTCCGAATGATGGCAATAGAAGCCGAATTCTATTAACCACCCGACTTAAGAATGTTGCTAATTATGTTAGTTATCCTGATTTTCTGCCTTATAGTAAGTCTTTTCTAAGTTTAGAAGATAGTTGGAATCTATTCACTGAAAAATTATTCAAAAAAGATCCTTGTCCTCCTCTGTTAGAAGAAACAGGGAAGCATATTGTAAAACAATGTCGAGGATTACCTCTCTCGATTGTTGTTGTTGCTGGAATTCTTGGAAAAATGGACCCAAGGCATGATAATTGGCAGAAGGTTGAGGAAAATCTGAATTCATTCTTTGGTACTGTATCCGAACGGTGCCAATCAATTCTTTCTTTGAGCTACAGTTACTTGCCCCAATATTTGAGGGCTTGTTTTCTCTATGTTGGAGGTTTTCCTGAAGATATGGAGATTGATGTTTCCAAGTTGATTAGGCTATGGATTGCTGAGCAATTTGTAAAGGCAAGAAACAATAAAAGGTTAGAAGTGGTGGCAGAGTATCTACAAGAGTTAATTGATAGAAGTCTAATTTTGACCGGTAGACAAAGGGCTAATGGAAGGATGAAAAGTTGCAAAATTCATGATCTTCTTCGCCAATTATGCCTAAGTGAAGCACACACTGAAAATGTCATGAATGGGAATGTTCTCGAAGCCATAGATGATCAACATCGAGTGATCCTTTTGTCTGAAGTTGCAGAGAAGCATGATTATTGTATGCAACATAGCAGTGGTATAATCCGCACCTTTATTTCAATGCAAGTAGATTTTCCAATACGGATGTGTTCCATTGTTTCACAGTTCAAGTTGCTTAAGGTATTGGACGTGTTACCAGTCCTGTATGATTTTTCTTGTGTAATACCTCATCTTATACATTTGAGATATGTTGCTGCAAGAATTAAGGGAAGTCTTTCACTAGCCAAATTGAGAAATCTACAGACCATAATTCTTCAAAGTTTTGAAAGGAAAAAGTTGGAGCAGCCAGTAGATATCTGGAGAATGTCAGAGCTAAGACATTTGGATATCGGATCGCCACTATATATATGTAATCCTGTCGAGGCAGAAAATGATAGTATTGGAGAACAACCTTTGTGCCTTCTCAATAACTTGCAAACACTTTATCTCCGTAACTCTCCTTTTATTGTGGAAATCATAAGAACTCCCAATCTAAAAAAGCTAAAGATTTTAGATAGATCTGAGCATCCTGAGTGGCCTGCAATTCTTGATTCTCTAATTCTTCTAGAGGAGCTGGAGACGCTATTCATAAAGCTGGCGACCTTTGACCTTAACAAATTCTCTGGAAATAGTTTGCCTTGTAAAATCAAGAAATTAAGTCCTAATATCAAGAAATTGATATTATCATATACTTATATACCATGGGAAGTTGTGAATTTGCTGTCTAATTTACCCAATCTTGAGGTGCTCAAAGGGTATCTTGCATTCACTGGAACAGATTGGAGACTAAATGAAGATGTTGTGTTTCGCAAATTAAAATGTCTACGAATTTATTTCATAGGTCTAGAAAGGTGGGAAGCATGTAGTGATAATTTTCCGATGCTTGAGCAACTATTACTAGACGGGTTGAATGAACTGGAGGAGATTCCCGAGGGTATTGGAGATATAATGACACTAAAATTGATCACAATAAATAGTTGCAGCTCTGGTGTAGAGAATAGTGCAAAGAGAATTCAAGAAGAGCAAGAGAGCTTGGGAAATTATGAGCTTCAAGTTCAAATTAGTCCTGTGGTATGTTTATTTTCATCTTTGATTATTAGTCAATTCTTAATTAATATGTTCATGTGGTCTTCCTATTTTCTTTCATTTTTGTTTTCACCCTGCTTAAAAAAAAGGCTTGTAAATTTGGACCTATAATAAATATTAAATGAAATATTTTATTAAGTGATAGTGAGCAAACACAACTTAATGTTATAAGAAGGTTTTTATTTGGTTTGGTTATGAAAAACTGGAGTAGATTTCCGAGAGTATTGGAGAAATAATGACACTAAAATTCATCCAAACATATTTATGCAGCTTTGGTGTATAGATTAGTGCAAAGAAAATTCAACAAGAGCAACAAAGCTGGGGAAATAATGTGCTTCAACTTCGAAAGGTATGTTACAAGTAATCCACTGATTGCAGACTCACTGCTTCGATAGTCATGTATCCCAAATACATACAACAACACTAGATATATGTAACTGATGTATCTAGTGTGATTCACATGTAACTAGAATATCAAATACACAGGAGAATGGGGAGTGAGACGGGAGGGAGGCGAGTGAGATTTATTATGTATCCCATATGCATGCGAATCCACTTGGATATAGTGTATCTAGAACAAATTACATCTCATTTTGATCTCATGTATCTAGAGATACATGTATATGGATCCTCAAAAATCTGGTAAGATTCGTAATATTGCAAACTAGTATGTATCTAAGTAATTAGCTCCTAAACTAGTGGAATTTTTTGTAAATTTCCCTTTGTATCAGAAGAAAACTGTTTTGCTCCATAGGATTAGGTTTCTTATTTATTAGACTAACTAGTCAAATTGCCTGTGTTTCGCCCGGTCTGAAGTTCCATTTCTTGCTTACTACATATTGTTAGATTTGCTTCACGAAAGGTTCTGTATCGATAACATTTATAAAATATTGTAAAACTTTGAGCTTTGTGACCTGTTTATGGTACGTAGACCTGTTACATTGAGCTGATTTTTGTGCAGGTTGTAGTTTGTGGAGGTTTGGTTGGGATGAAAGGAGTATTTGATTTAGCTAGGTTGCTTGCTGGGTACCGTGTTGGCAGAGGAGTATCTAGAGGGGGTGCCGTGGGTTCACGTGAACCCATGCTCCCCTCTCTAGATCATATATAGTAGTGTTATATTTTTTAAAAATATTTAAATATAGATGTGTGAACCCATGTTCAAAGTATCATATAATAATACGATGATGATTAGGTGCACCTCTCTAAGTGAGGATAGAAATTTAAATCTTATATCTATCTTGTCTTTTTGAGTAACACCACTCCAAGTGGTTATCGGTGACACTTTTGACGTTTCAACTAATTTTTCTTTTGTATTTTTGCCTTTAATCTTTCAAAATTTTCAAGTGTCTTACATTGAAAATTCCTAAAAAATTTAGCATTGTAAATTTTTTATCTAATTAAATCAAATGTGTATATTAAAATTTAAAACTAATTGTATTATATATTTTGGATCTATAGTTTTTAAAATTTAATGGTTCATATTTAGAACCTATAAGTCAAATGATCAAATTTGTATTTAGGATACATTTCTTCATAATCGTGCACCCATCTAGCCAAAATCCTGGATACGCCTCTGCGGTGTTGGTGGTACTCACCCCTTGCTTCTACATTTGTATAGGTTCCGAATCTGGTCCCGTGTGATCTTCTTCTTCTCCTGACTTTGAGGTTCATTGAAGGTCTTGAGAGGTAGTTGTTTGTCATCTCGACGAATCCTCTTTTCAACAATGAACGTTGATGACATTGTTAATACTATCATGTGTAGGATCTGCAGGTTGCAACAAAAGTTTGAGGAAACAAAAAGTGACAAAAGTATATAGGATATGATTTTTTTTCTTATACTTCAAGTATTTAACGTGGCATGTTAAGTTTGTATAGAAAAATATCATTTTTATTCCACCATAAACGCATTTTATGTCTTATTGAAGATAATTTTTCTTTTTTTCTATTCCCACATTTTTAAAATTAGTTTTGGGGGATGCGCTTTGCGCATGTAACCCGTATTAATGATTATATTATTTCTTAAAAAAATAAATACTACTATTAAAAAATATGATTTGAGTTCTTTTTTATAAAATATGTCTAATGAGATTTCTTACTTTGTCTTACTACAAATTGTGTCACACCACTTTCATAACCTCCAAGTGAATGTACTGAGATAATAATATAAGAAGTTAATAAAATAAACTCTATTTATAAGTCAAAAAACAAACTTGTAAAGCAAAAAGGAAAAGATAACAACTATCTAAATTAAATTTCTCGATAGTGTTAAAAATTCCTTTTTGTTGGTAGAATAATATAATGTTAGAAGATTAAAAGATTGCATGAGATTAATCTTCTGCAAATCGTAGTGCAATATTAATGTTTCTTCAATTAAAAGCTTGAGAGGAGATTATTTACTTTTTGTACAAAAATGGTGTATGATTATTTTGAGTGAAAGGAAAACAAAACCTTTCAACTTTTTTACTTTGTCTTTTGAATCTCCCGATAATTATAATGTATGTGTTCAAAATATTATAATAAATTTTTACCCACAAGCACTTTAAACTAATTAGTTAATTATAAATATTTAAAATTAAGGTATAAAATGTTTTATTATTTATATTTTGAAAATCAGGAGATTTATGAACATAACTACTATTTTTATACAGAATTTAATTTTCTCTTCATACATAACTTATCCACCATTAATTTAATGCTATATGTTTCACAAAAAAAAAAGAGTAAACATTTTATCACATTCATTCTTAAAGATGAAAGTTAATGTATATGCAAAATTATACTCCCTCCGTCCCATTTTATATGGCAACATTTGACTGGGTACGGAATTTAAGAAATAAATAAAGACTTTGAAATGTTTACCGAATTGCCCCTTCAAAAATAGTCATATTAAAAAGTAGACTCACTTTTCTCTCTTCTCATAGATGTATTGGAGTACTATCTTTAAGATTAAGTAGGACCAATAAGGGTAAAAGAGAAATTGCACCTTTAAATACTTACCATTTAAGGAAATATGACATTCTTTTTGGGACTGACCAAAAAGGAAATGGTGCCACATAAAATGGGACGGAGGGAGTAAGTACAAAGAACAAAACAAAAAAAAGAAGAAGAAAAGATACACATGAGCAAGACAATTAGGCTCTTTTTTTTTTTGGCTTTTGTCTCTATAATGAAAACTGAATATTTGAGATACAAAATAAAAATATGAAATTAAAGCAAGTTGCTAACAAAACAACAATTCAACTATATGAAGAGAGATAGAAAAGTCTTATTATAATTCTAATTACTACAAATAAGTATAAAACTAACAAACCAAGCTCCGATGCTTTAATAGTTGAATTCTTGTCTAATCTCATGATTGCATAAGGGGATCTCACAACTTTCACCAAAAATTGTGACATTATTTCACCTGTTTAGAGCTCCTACACACCAGAATTATCACAGTAGTAAATAAAAGTCTTTCTTGGAAAAGTTAAATTTGTAGGACAAAAAAATTACGGAATTATGAAAAGTCACATGAAAAATTGAAAAATCAAATACTATTAAAATAAATATAATGATTCTTTCAGTATCTTTATAATAAATAACTAACAATTCAAATAATAATTAAAATGTTATTATTTAATACTTAATTAATTAGAATGTTTAATTTTGCCAAGGGGTAAAATAAATATAATAATTCTTTCATTGTCTTTTTAATAAATAACTAACAATTCAAATAATAATTAAAATATTATGATTTAATATTAGGTTAATTAGAATGTTCAATTCAGCTTAAGGGTAAAATGAATCTAACTTTTCATCTTTGGAGCTTCCGAAAAATTACGGAAGCATGAAAAGTCACATGGAAAATTCAAAGGTCAAATACTATTAAAATAAATATAATGATTCTTTCATTGTCTTTATAATAAATAACTAACAATTTAAATAATAATCAAAATATTATCATTTATTATTTAATTAATTAGATGTTTAATTTAGCCTAGGGGTAAAATAGTAATATTACTTGTCATTTTTGGGTCTTCCTACTTTTAGACTTTAGTAATATATATGATATATGATAAGTATTTCCACATTTGTTTGTACATGCAAACTAGTTATCGTTGCAGGGCTCAATAGCATTAATTTTACATCTAGAATTTATTTAAGTCATAGGTATAATTTATACTTGATTATAGAATGTAATATAATATTCATCAATAACAACAAAATAACAGGAAAAATAATTAATCATGCCCAAATTTTCTATATTTTAAGGCCCTAATTTATTTTATTTTATTTAAATTTATGAAGTTGAAGTTGTGTTTGACTATAAAAATTTGAGTTGCAATTTTATAACAAAATCAATAATCTACAAGTTAAAGGAAATGAACGTTGCATTTAGAATTGAGGCAATAAATATGAAATGAGGTCAATTTAAAGCACAAAGTTATATATTAGGCCCTTTAATCAATTTGATTGTGTTGACCTACCGATTAGAAAATAAATGATAAAGGTGAGCATCCTATGTCTTTTTCCCCCATTTAGAAAAAGGTGGAAATAAAAAAAGTAAATCATTTGGACAAAACCTCTTAGCCTAATAATAACAAAGCAGAGACATTAAACTTGTAAGCTTCTATCTTTATTCCAGCAAACTGCAATAATGTTTTTTGTTAAGAGAAATGGCTTATGCTGCTATTTCTTCACTTATGTATACATTGGAACAACTCTTCAAACCTAACCAATCTTTCGTTTGTCCAAGTTCTACACAACAACATGTCGAATCTCTCCATCAAAATCTTTCTGCTCTGCAAGATTTCCTTGACGATACTACAAAGGATATTGTAACTCTTAAGGTATGTAATTCACTAGTATAGTTATCTAAATCTTACTGATCTTATATATTTTTTGTCACATCTCAAAATACCCCCTAGATGTGACTAACACCCGCTAACACCACCTGTTGGGTGTAGAACACCAACCAAAACAGCCCCCACTTGCCTCAATCTATGCAAAATATTAATTAACGATATCAATAATGCTAGTCGGGTCAAGTCTAAATATCCCAAACGCTCAGCTTAGGGCTAAACCTTAATATCTTACACTTCAAGCCATGAATTAAAAGTAAAATATTCCAGTCAAGCTGTCTAAATTTAATTAATGAATCATCTATCCAATAATTATACACTTCATTCCCTAAATGATGGTCAATCTATTAATTAATACTTTGGATGAAATCTGAATTTTTTTTGGCAGCAACTAATTTATGGTAGCGGTGATATGAATAGCTAATTCAGTAACTAACTCCAAATCGGTAGGATGCTAATTGTCCTAATTGCCAAAACATTACTTTCAGACATTGGTACAGAAATTCAGTTAATTCTGTCTATAACCTTCTGCTGCAGGAATTGAGAAAATATAACCCTACTTTCTATTCTTTAGGCAAAACATACGCCCAAGAGATTAGGATTGGCCTACACCTTTTTAATTCTCATTATTAAGGGTTAAAATTACTAATTAACCCATCATTAAAAAAAGGGTTATTACATTTTTTAAAATAATAAGTAATTAATTTATCGAGTTTCAATTTCAAGGTGGTAGAAAAGAGGATCAGAAATGTAGTATACAAAGCAGAAGATAGAGTTGATTCAAGTCTAAGAAAGTTTCAATTTTCCGATGCTTGAGCAACTAAGGTCCGAAATCTATGTTCAATCTCTCTATCAAAATCTTTCTGTTCTACAAGTTTTCCTTGACGATACAACAAAGGAAACCAAAGATATTGAAACTCATAATTTTATAGAAAAGAGGATCAGAGATGTAATATACAAAACAGAAGATAAAGTTGATTCAAGTCTAAGAAACAACATTCTAGCAGATTGCGGAGAGAAGAGAGAAGTGGCTGCTAAATTCTTTGAGGAAGAGTTGCTAAAAGTGGAAAAAGATGTTGATTCTCTCAGGAAAGAGATGATGGTTGTTGAGTTTAACAAGCATGGAAGCAAATCTGCAGAATTAGCAACAACTCCATACTCACCAGAAAAAAGTATAATTGAGGAAAATACTATTGTTGAGAAGGAGGATGACTTCAACACCATACTTGATCGCCTCACTTCCCAAATAGACGAGTTGACCGTCATACGAATTTTTGGTATGGACGGTATAGGTAAGACAACTCTTGCCAAAAAAGTTTATGATGATTCATATATTTGCTCTCGCTTTGATAAACATGCATGGGTCACTATCTCCGAAGAATACAATCAGAGACAAATCTGAACTCATTCTTTGGTATGGTGTCAGAACGGTGCCAATCAATTCTTTTTCTGAGCTACAATTTGCCCCAATATTTGAAGGCTTGTTTTCTCTATGTTGGAGGTTTTCCAAAAGACAGAGAGATTAACGTTTCCAAGTTGATTAGGCTATGGATTTCTGAGCAATTCGTAAAGGCAAGAAACAATAAAAGATTAGAAGTGGTAGCAGAGGAGTATGTAGAAAAGTTAATTGATAGAAGTCTAATTTTGATTGGTCAACAAAGGGCTAATGGAAGGATGAGAAGTTGCAAAATTCACAATCTTCTTCGCCAAATGTGCCTAAGTGAAGCTCATACTGAAAATGTTTTGCATGTCATGAATGGGGATGCTCTCAAAGCCATAGATGATTAACGTCGAGTGATCCTTGTGTCTAATGTTGAAGAGAAGCATGATTATCGTCTGCGACATAGTAGTGGTATAATACGTAACATTATTTCAATGGATATAGCTTTTCCAAAAGGGATGTGTTTACAGTTGAAGTTGCTTAAGGTATTGGATGTACATTTGAGATATGTTGCTGTAAGAATTAAGGAAGCTGTTTCACTAGCCAAGTTGAGAAATCTACAGACCATAATTCTTCGAAGAGTAATCATTTTCAAATCAAGGAAGAAATCACCAAAGTTGATTCTCCCACTAGATATTTGGACAATGTCAGAGATAAGACAGGTGGATATTGGATTACCACTATATATATCTAATCCTCTTGTTGGAGAACAACCTCTATTTCTCAACAACTTGTAAACGCTTTATCTCCGTCACACCCCTTTTGTTGCGGAAATCATAAGAAGAAGTCCTAATCTAAAAAAGCTAAAGATTTTAGATGATTCTGAGCATCATGATTGGCCTGCTATTCTTGATTCTCTCAGTCTTTTACAGGATATGGAGACACTACACATAGAAACAGAAAAAAACATTGACCTGATGATTATCTCAGGAGCTATTTTTCTTCCTAATCTCAACAAGTTGACATTACCACGTACTCATAAACCATGGGAAGTTGTGAATTTGCTGACTAATTTACCCAATCTTGAGGTGCTCAAAGGGTATTGTGCATTTGCTGGAACAGATTGGAAAATAGATGAAGATGTTGTGTTTCATAAATTAAAATATCTACAACTGTATGGGCCCTATGATCTGGAAATGTGGGAAGCAGCAGCTGGTAGTGATAATTTTCCGATGCTTCAGAAACTATTACTGCATTGGTTTATTCAACTGGAGGAGATTCCGGAGAGTATTGGAGATATAATGTCCCATCGTCTTTTTATATATTTAGTAGAAATAAGTGAAAAATATCTGAAATATATTCAAACTTTGACCGAAATTGTTGTTACGATATCAAACTTTACGGAGGACCTTTTACCCCTGCACTATTTAATAGTGTATTTTAAAGGTATATATGTGCCCACGTGGACATCATAAATATTGCATAATTATAAATAGTAATGTGTCCACATGGACACATATATACCTTTAAAATAAAACCTTTAAGCCCTCTGACCCTTGACCGAACTTACGTGGCATTTGTTTTGTTGAGTCAATAATAGAGCGTGGTATCACACTTGTGAAAGCGAGTGGAAACATGAATTTACTTGAAAAATTAAATAAATAAATAAATAAAAGAAAAAAGAAAAACACAAAAGTGCCCAACCCTCTCGTTTATTCCGCTACATCTCCTCCCTATTTCTTCCATGTAGAGCTGTCAAAATGGGTTGGGCCAACCCAACCCAACCTAACCCTAACGGGCTAGAGAGTTAAATGGGTTGGGATGGGCCGACCCTTTTAATTAAAGGGCCTATAAAATAGCAGTCCAACCCAGCCCTAAGCGGGCCACGGGTTAGCCCTTCAACCAAAAAACGGACAACATTTTCCCCTTAGAAAGAATACGAACGTTGATGAATTACACATACTTCAGTGAATATTTACAAAACAAATACATAATAGCCAAGATACAACATTCATAAGTTTCATTCGAGCAAAAAACATTACATGATCACTATTTTCATAAACAAGACAATAAAGGAGAAGTGAAAAATTAGGCATAAAAACAAAAGTAAAAGAGGTCAAAGATTCATAGTTATAATGGAGTAATGGACTTGGGCTAATAAGAAAATTTAGTGTGCTAATGACTCTAAAATGTAAAAGATATGTAAAAAATATAGTCTTGATTTTATATTGATATTTTAAAAAAATTTATTGATAAAATCTTAACAAATAAAACACTACTTAAAATATATATAATAAATATTTTTAAAATTCACAGCCCGCGGGCTAACCTCTGAGGCTTGCGGGTTGGGCCTATGAGGCCAGCGGGCCAAATGAGGCTGGTCTAAAAAGCCTCGTTCTTAAATGGGCTGAAAAAATTGAACCCAACCCCATTTAATTCAAGGATTGGGTTGGACCGACCTAGCGGGTCAAGCCCATTTTGATGACTCTACTTCCATTGAACCTCAGTCGTCAATGACTACTGTTTTTTTCCCTAGCGAATTGCATAAACAAAACTAAACAACAAACCTTAATTGATTGCTCACAAGTAAGCCAAAGGTCCTATTGTCTAATTTCGCTAATAGCTGCTACAAAAATAGAAGCTAACAATTGGAGGATTTGGCACAAATTTGGTCACTTCATTTTTTTCTTCCTTGAAGCAAACATGACGATTCACACAATGAATAAACTTTCAACATTCAAGCCTCGTCTGATTTGTTATAAGCGTTTTAATCTTCTTCTTCACATAGAAAAAATCAATTTCAACAGTCGAAACAAGCCTCACGAATAGAGCACTAGCCCTCCTCTTGTCACTCATTAGCTTATTTGTTAGAGACAAAGATGTTCTACGAAGAACATCGTTAGCTGAGGAAGAAGAACCATAGCAAACCCTAAAAATGGAATCAATTCCTGTTGATTGTGTTTGAGGGTTGGGGAAGTGCAGGAAGTTAAAGAGAGAAATATCAATTTTTAAATATTTTTTTAATAGAAACTTATTTTTTTTGCCTTTTATTTAATTTTGGTTAATAATAAAAAATATAAATTAGGATAATTATGACATGGCATTATTATATGTGACATGGATATGACATGCCATTTATGTAAAGGAGAGTGAGCTACACACATAGGTGGAAGGTTTAAAAGTATCATTGTAATTGAGTTTAAAGGTTCAGTTGACAAATGATTAAGTAGAAGTGTTCAGAATACAAACACATACAAGAACAAGGGTCCATCAGATCATTTCGCCTTTAACATATGACATTTCAAGAAAAGAAAAAACTGTACTATTACACGAGAGATCGTCGTGATGAACCTCTCGACTTTACCTGCAATACAATTTCTACTAAACAAAACAAGGTGTTTTTCTTCTCACAATCTCTCACTTGGAGTTATTATTTCTACTAAATATATAAAATGACGACTAAACATTCCATACATAAATTATGAATAAAATCAATGTTAAAAAATAGGCAAAATTTTGAAGGAGGACCAAAAGTGCACCAATATTACAAATATGAGGGACTATTAATGCTCCATGTGAAAACGTAAGGATGACTTTGAATCTTAACCCAAAAAAAGGACTATTTTGGGTCTTTTCTCCTCTATTTCATACAGTTCCAAATAGAATTTGTAAATTATTTAATAAAGTAGCTAAATTAAATATCCTATCCAATTTATCATGATTGCCATACTTTCAATTTGAAATGTAGTACTTCCTCTGCCCTAATTTTATATGATTCATTTACCTTTTAGATGGTCTAAGAAAAAATAACACATTTTTATATTTATCGATAATTTAATTTCAATTTTATCCTTAATGAAATGATTTACAGTCACATAAACATCTACTCCTCCATTCCTATTTAGTTGTCACCGTTTTAGGTTTCACACCCCTTAAGAAACTAAGTAAGTTTGTCATTGTAACCTTATTTTGTGTTCTCTTGAAGTTAAGTTTTCAAAAAATGAACATAAATTAATTTACTTTGAGTAACTAATTTGACCAATAAAAATAAATTAATCACTTAGTTTTTCTATGTTGGATACTTTCAAGGTTAATAACAAAGGGTAAAATAGAAAGAATGATATTATTTATGCATTGATTTTGTGAAATGACAAATATTAAAGACCATCTATTTTTAGTAAGGACGACATATAAATCACTTATGTTAGACCATAAATTTCAAAAATCTTTTTTCTTAAATTTTGTGTTTAATCAAATTTTGTGGACACTTGTGATTAATCTACTTGATACGTGTGAATGACCTACTTGATATGTGTGATTGATGTACTTGAAGCTTATTGATTGTTGAACTATGACTATTGGTCTGTGAGTGTTAAGCCTTGTGAACTGTGCATTGTAAAATTATTAGGTTGGGCTAATTTCTATTTAGGTTGTAGTTTGAAGAGATTTGATTTCACTGATTTCCATATAGGTTGTAGTTTGAAGAGGTTTGGTTGGGATGAAAGAGAAAGTCAAGAAGGGGGGGAGGGTGGATTAAAAAATCCTTTAATCGACTTCTTGCATTGGATAGTCGACTCACATGCAAATTAATACGACAGTAAAAGGTAAGAGTACAAATGAAAAGTAAAAGACTCAGAGAGTTTTATGCTAGTTCGGAACACCAGTGTGGTACATACTTCCAATCCCCGTGCGTTTCCAGCATCACATAGTTGACTGATGCTAAGCAAATTGTGTTTGAGTCTGTCAACAAGACATAATTCTGATAGATCACACGATGAGCTGAGAGTGATTGATCCAACTCCTATTACTTCTCCTTTTGCATTATCTCTAAACCGCACATACCCTCAATTAAAATCTTTAGAGTTTTAAAGTTTTCTTTCTTTCCGCACATATGTATGGAGCATCCACGGTTTATTACCCACATTTCCTTTTTGTAGGTTTTCTTGGTTTGCTGCTGCAAAACAATTAAAATAGTTTCTTTTAGGTACCCAAGTATTCTTGGGTCCTTAATGGTTAGGATTCACAATTTTTGGTCTCCAAATCCAATTTCGGGAAGAATAATTCTTACAGTTAAAAGATTTGTGATGAATGTCACCACAAATAAAACAAGTAATTTTAAAAAACAGTTTTGCAGAATAAAACAAGGAGTTGTGAGAAACATTAAGAGTAAAATCTGTTAGATCTAACAAAACTATGACCGAGAGATTTCTTGATGCTATTTAACTGCACTTTTACTTCACCAAGTTCCTCTAATAGTAAGTCAACTTCAATCTGACTTGCTTCTCAAAAAATCTGTTAGTCCTTCTTTTCTTGAGCAATTTTGTTATATTCATCAGTAACTTTATGTAATTCGTCAGTGACCATATCCAAAGAGTTCTGAAAGTCATTACAATTTGAGTAATTAAAGGGTCGTACCTCACTTGATTCCCCTAGTACCATGAAGCATATGTTAGTGGTTTCATCATGTTCGTCTTCAAACGTTTCTCCTTGACTCTGGGCTCCGAGACTTTTTGGGTTTGCATTCCTTCGGTTGTTTCTTCTTTTTCATTCTGGACAATTTTGCTTGATTTACCTTGGTTTTCCACAGTAGTAGCATCGATCATCATTTCTTTGGTATTCGTTGTTCTTGAAATCTTGTTGAGGCCTTTGCCTCCTCTGTCTCAACATTGTTCTAACTCCTTGATTTATGAGGGTCATTCTCTCACTTTGTGTTTTATGTATCTCGTCTTCAACTTCAGCAGTTCCAACAATGAAAGCTACCGTTTTTCTTTTATCGTCTTTACGGTATCTGTTAATATGATTTTTTCCATAAGTCATAAGATTTCCTCTAAGTTCATCGTAAGCCATTTTCTCAAGATCTCCATCTTCAAGGATAAAAACTTAGGTTTCCCATGCTTTTGGAAGACTTCTAATGAGTTTCCTAACTTGTAATCCTTTTGAATATATCATTCCTAGAGATTTGAGCTTGCAGACAATTTTGCTGAATCTTGAGAATATGTTCTCAACGTTTTCATCTTCTGCCATTTTAAACGATATATATATTTATTTACCAGTGAGCTGATTCAAGTTTCCTTAACTTTGTTGGTTCTTTCATAATTAACTTCGAGTTTATCCCACATTTCTTTCACAGTTTCGCATGTTGAGATCTTGTCATATTTCACTCCACTAATTGCACACTATAATAAACTTATTGCTTACTTTAGATTACATCATGTTGTTCCTTTGTAATGTCAAAGGATTCTGGATCAAAGGGCTTGTCAGCAGCGTCATTTCCAGTGAGTCCAGGGATTGGCGTTTGCCATTGATAATTATCCACTGTTGGAGATCATTTGAGGAGACGAAGATTCTAAATCTGTCTTTCCAGTAAGAGTAATATTGACCATTAAAATAAGGAGGTTGATTTGAAGAGTGTCCGTCTTGAAGGAGAGTACCATGGATTTGGTAGTTTTCCATAGATCTTTATTCACGTGTGGTTAAACACTTTTGTTTTGTGAGACCTGCTCTGATACCAATTGAAAGTCAAGAAAGGGGGGGGGGGGGTAAATTAAAAAAATCATTTAGTCGACTTTCTGGATTGGATAGTCGACTCACATGCATATTAGTACGATAGTAAAAGGTAAGAGTAAAAACAAAAAGCAAAAGACTCAAAGAGTTTTATACTGGTTCGGAACACCGGTGCAGTGCATACTTCCAGTCCCCTTTTTCAAGGGTTTCCTTAAGAGCTTAATGAGAACTTCGGCAGTACAAACTATGTTGACTAAGAAATCTGTCTGATGTGCAAATAAGATTTTCTATACCTTGACACCACTTCTACTTGTATAACCTACAATCAAATCTTTCTCTCTCTTTTCTTTTTTAATTGTATTCCCACGAGAATACAAAGCTTTATGAAAGACAACATATTAAAATAGTACAAGTTCAAGTGAAGTGTGTACTTCACAACTAAGGCAATGAGAGGTTTATATAGATTTGAGGACTGCTCTTTTAAGGAAAACCCAATGGTGCTTTAAACCGAGGATCTTGATTGAATCCTTGATGTCGGTTGATTTGTTGATTCATGTCCATATCAAATATGTGTATGAGCAAATCTTCAATCTCTTGATGACTTTCTTGTAATCTTGAATCTTGGCTAATCCGTTGAATGATTTCATCTGTCTTTGATTTATCCTAGTCAAATGTTAGGATTGTGGTTGTCTTGAATTGATTATGTATCCCTGGATTGATAATCTTCCTTCCTTGCATTACTTCAGTGATTACAAATTATTCCTTTCCTTTTTGATAATGATTGGGTTTTGTATGCTTGACTTCTTTCCTTTTTGAATTCTTGGCCTGCAATTTATCACATATTTGTTAAGTGTTTCATTATCAAAATCAATCGATCCTATGAGGCTAACAGAAAGGGGTACTCGCAGAGGTGGAGCTAGGTGGGGGTTTCGTGGGTTCGGAAGAACCCACTAGCTTTTCCGTAAATCATGTATTTGTATTAGAAAATTAAATAATATTAACTTTTCACACTAGTGTTGCAATATTTTTCTCTTCTGTCTTAAAATTTAGATCCCTCAAACTCATCATCATGGCTTCGCCTCTGGGTACTCGTATTATAGCTAGTTTTGCTTTGTTTAATAGGTTACTTGTTGAGTACTGCATGTGTTGTTTGATACTCACTCCTTTCTTCTACGCTTGTGTAGGTTTTGAGCTCGGATCCGTGTGATTGATCTTCTTCTAGTTGCATCTGAGGATATGTTGAGTAGTTGTTGCTTGTTGTCCCGGCGGACCCTCTTGTTTCTTACTTTATGTTTTGTTCTATTTGAGAAACAAATACATTGAGACATGTACTCATCTTTCAATTCTATATTTACATTAGTGACTTGTATACTTGACAATTAGGTTTTGGTATTTATTAGAATAACTAAGTTTTCCACTCTTATATTATTCTTGTTTTACTTTTCATATTTCTTTTGTGTTGTTCGATTTGAGGCTGAATTATCTTGGTGGTATAGACGAGTGACATCACGTTTATTTTTGGATCGTGACCATAAGTTTCTCCTTTAATTGGGAGAATAGTGTGGAACTAGCTCAAACTACCATGTATTGCATTCTGCTTCTCTTGATTGTTCATGGTATCACAAGTAAATATGTCAAAAAGGTAAACAAATGTACTGATCTAGAAGTGAGATATAAGAATAGCGAGTCTAGGTCAGAACTATGTTGTTGGACTATTTAATTTTTTGAACAAAGAGTTTTGTACGATAAATTTGTGTATTGTTACTTCTACTATTTATTGTATTTTCAGGAACAAGATTTAAGAATACGTGTAGCAGGGATAAAGTAGTTCTTTCACACTCTCTTTAATCAAGACATATACATAAATATGCCCTTTAACTTAGTCTCAGTTCACATTTATGCTCTTCAACTTTGGTTGTGCACAAGTAGATATAAAGTTGAATAAATAGATATACACATCTTACGTGGCATCCTACAAGTCAATTTGTGTCCTATGTATATTATGTCACATATGATTCATGTACCGACATGTTCAACTTTATACAAGTTAAAGTGTTTACTTTTTCTCAACCAAAACTACAAGGCATCAATATAATATGAAGCAAAATTAAAGGACACAGTTATGTATTATGCCTTCAATCAATTTGATTGTGTTGACCTACCAATTGGAAAACAAATAATAAAAGGTGAGTGTTGGAATGTATGCGTTCACTATACATCAACGGACCAGGTCCCTTGACTCAGCAAGAACATTAACTGAAATATATGCAAAAAGTAAACAGCCGGAAGTAAAATCTGCACAAGGATTTTATGTGGAAACCCCCTTGCTCAAGGGCGGTGGAAACCACGACCTGTCTTCATAGACTTTTCAATCCAAACTCTATTTCTCTCAAACGGAGCAACGATTCAGATTACAACTTCTTGCAACCTAGGAATTTACCTCTAAATCCCTTCCCCTTCAATGTAGCGACCCTACTATAAAGAAAGCAACTAAGCAGATACAACACTACCCACTAAGCTACCTACCTCTAGATAACTTAAACTTCAACTAAGCAGATACAACATTGCCCACTAAATTAGCTAACTCCTAGATGATTTAGAATTCGAGTAAGCAGATACAACATTGCCCACTAAATCACCTTCCACTAGATGACTTAGAATTTAACTAAGAGGTAATAATGTTGCCCATTAAATCAGTTGACCTTAACCGACTTAGACTTTTGGTAGAACAGAACAAAGATCTAATTCATTTATAACACAAGAATAAATTTACAATGTAAGCACATAAGACACAAAGCTCAAGATACAACAAAGAACTCTTCAACACTCTATCAGGTCCCTTTGTTGAGTTGAACAGTGTTTTTCCTTAAATATGGGCTTTTTTCAAGCTTATGAATTTTTAGAGAAAATTCAAGTTTTTGTTGGGTTTGTGTTTAGAGAAGAGACTATTATCAAAGTGGACACAAACCCTTAGGGCAAGGTCATAGGTTGAGAGCTTGTTGTTCTAAAGGCAGTGCACCAACCACATCAGAGTTGGCAGCCTTTTGAAAGCTGTCTTTTGGTCCTTTTCACGTACGCACACTTTCTGGGACAAGGTCCCTTGCTGCGTTCTTTGATGCTTGAGTTCTTGAAAAAGACTTGCTAGCTCTCTGTCTTCTTGAATGAATAATGTTGTTTGTTTATTGTTGTATATATCAGTTACCAACAAGGGTTTTGACCACTTAAACAAACAACTTCGTCCCCCCTTCCTAGTGGTGAAGTACGTTGCACATCTCACCAACCAACTTGACAAGACAACTGTAAAGATGGCTTTACAGCTGTGCACCACTTTGAATCTGGACGGAAGTACTCTGCCAAAGATCAGGTCCCTGCATTTGTGAGGATCATCAAAACACTAGAATATAACATTTTCCCTTTTTTTTGATGAAGACACATAAATACTCCTCATGCTGAGTTTATTCATTCAATTCCCTTTTCATCAGTCCCAATACCAGAAGACCTTTTCTTAGATCTGGTCCCTTGTTAGATTCCTAAGTTTGTTAAATCATCAAAACTTAACATCAGCTGTTCCCCTTCTTTTTTTTTTATGATAATAGACTTATTCACCTTCTTCCGCCTTTCACCAGTTCCCCTATCAACATGCCTCTTCAGATAACTGAATTGGTTCCCTTTTTGCATCATTTTCGAAGTTTGTCAAATCATCAAAACGTCACATCAAAAACAAAATTGCATTTCCCCCTTGTTGATGATGACAAACTTTGTCAATTTCTTCCCCCTATCAGCATGACCGTGTCCTTTTCAAGTAGCACTTCTTCCCTCTATCGGCATGACCATGTCCTCTTCAAGTAGCACTTTTTCCCCTATCGGCATGACCAGGTTATCATTGAGCTCATACCCTAACAATTTTTCCTCTTTTGACATCATAAAAAAGGGTTAAAGAAGTAAACCAAATTGCCAGAAATATAGTTCAAGCAAATTCATGGCCACTAGGGCAATACTGAGCATGAGTAAAAATGCATAAATTAATGAGACAAGTCATTAGAAACAAGACATTTTTCATTCAGAAATAAAAGATCAGTCATCAAAGCATTGCAGATATCATTATGAATGACAACGAAGGCAATACCCTCTAAGTTTCGATAGAAAAGATGAATGAAGACTTACATGGGAATATAAGGAGAGAGGATATGTATTAGGAAAAAGGGATTAAAAGAATAGGATTAGTAAAGTATATCCCTTAGCATGGTTTTTTCAGAAGCCTCATTTAAAGTTCAGCATGCTTTGCTGTCCAAGCTTTATGTTGAACCTTCAGGGCTGCCAGTTTTTTTCAACTTGATCCCTCTGATTGTGCTGTTTCAGAAGCTGAGCCTTTAGGCGAACTATTTCAGTATCCCGATTAGCAATAACAATTGTCATAACTTCCAACAAAAGCCTGAGTTTCTCATGATAGAAAGATTGGTAAAATCAAACTTACTCAAGGCCTCCGAGATGAATAGGTCAATAACAAAGGAACCATTTCATTTTTCTTAAAGTTAGACACCCTCCTATTCAGAATACTTTGAGTGCTCAAAATATCAACCCTTTCCTTTTTGAACATCATCTTTTCACCTTGTTATTTTTGCTTGCTGAACCTGGTCCCTCTTCACACTCAAAAATTTCTTTAACTCTTTAACAGAAAAATTCTCCAGTAGGAACAAAAGGTTTAAACATTTGAAGTGTTTTTGAGAAAGGAGAAAAGAGGGTTTTGAAATTTTCTGATTTTTGTAAGGGAATTTGAGTTTTGTGGGGATTGGGAAAAAATATGGAGTACAAGGGAAGTGGAAGAGTGTATCATGTGGAAGCAAGTGTCATCTTGGTATTCAAAAGATGGCACAATGATCAGATACCTGAATGACAAACATGTGGCAATTGCAACGGTTCTTATGCATAATTTAAAATGCAATGTTAAGAGTGCTAACCTTCGAGAACGGATCGGGTCCCTCTCGGTAGTTTGAATGTGATTGCCTAGATCTGTCCTGACCTCTGTTTTCCTTCAGCAAGTCTGCCAAGTATGTATACCTACAAAAGGTATAAGACTGAATTTGCTAAAACATACATAAATGAAAAACAAGGATACCTGCTCCTTTTGCATAGTCATGAGAAGGTTGATTGCTTCAGGCAAGATCCATTCAGCTCAGTTTCAGCATCCCCAACTTCAATTTGTTTATCCTGACCAGGTCCTTCGTCAGAGATTTTGTGAAGATATCAGCGATTGGATTTTTGATCTTACAGAATTACAAGCTGATATTTCCTTTCTCAACATGATCCCTCAGAAAGTGATGTCTCACATCAATATGCTTAGTCCTTTAATGGTGGACTGAGTTCTTATACATAGTGAGAGCACTCGTGATAGCACATAAGAGAGGGATAGTCTGAGTAACCACTTTAAGAACTTCATGCTGCTGTTTGATCCATAGGAGTTGAGCACACCAGCTTGCATATACTACATACCTTGCCTCAATTGTTGAAAGAGCAACAAAATCTTGCCTTTTATTCCCATGATGATATATAAGGCCAGAAAATTAGTCATTCCTGCTCTTTCTATCAGCTTGATACCCTGTAGAATTGGCATCACCATATTCCTTCAATCAACACAAAATCTCCTGATGGATAGAGTAGAACCAGGTCCCTGTCTTCATAAAATGTCTTGGGATTCTCTTAGAAGCCTTCAAAAGTGATTCTGTTGGACAAGCTTGGAATCTTGCATAAATCCTAACACTTAAATCATTTACATCTGGACCATATCTATCAGCATCCAGCATCGAGTTGGTCCCCATGAGAGTATCAATTAACTTGGCAACCATAATATGAAACTTCTTCAGTAGCTTCTCTGAGCTGGAACCAGGTCCCTATTCTTGAAAAATTGGTCCTTGGTTAGGACTTTGGTGAAGATATCAACCACTTTTCATAAAAATTGCAACTTTTCATAAAAGTCGCAACTCTTCGTTAAAGTCGCAACTTTTTATAAATTTCACAACTTTTCATGAAAGGGGAAGGCTAGTTTTGTAAATAAATAAATTAAAAGAGAATTCTGGTTTGTGGTGGCGCCATGTAGGCGGGCCTAAGGTTCTCTTTTTTATATATATACTAGTAAAATTACCTGCGCTTCGCGCATAATTTTTTTATCATGGAATTTATAAAATAACACTTAAAACCTATCTGTCGTTAAAACTAAAACACTATATTATCTTACATACAAGATTACGTAGTAACAAACATTAATAATGTAAAGGAAAATAAAAATTATTACATCTTATCATTTATCCTTAATAACATAAGCATAAATTAATGACTTTAAAACTACATACCAGGATTTTTAACATAAGCAATGGTGTCAGCGAGCCACTCAACATAAGCAAAGTACACAAATATTTAAGGTATAATACATAAATATGCCCTTTAACTTGACTTCAAATCACATTTATGCCCTTCAACTTTGGATGTGCACAAGTAGACGCTTAAACTTGTATAAAGTTGAACAAATAGACACACATGTCCTACATGGCATCCTACATGTCATTTTTGTCCTACGTGGTGTCCTACATGTATTGTGCCATGTAGGACTCATGTGTTTACTTGTTCTACTTTATACAAGTTTAAGTATCTACTTGTGCATATCCAAAGTTGGAGGACATAAACATAAAATGAGGCCAAGTTAAAGGGCATATTTATGTATTATACCAATATTTAATTGTGAAGAAGAAAAAGAAGAATAGGTTCAGAATTTTCGTTGTTTTAAAATGAGAGGAAATTCCTTTATTTATAGACAAGAAAGGGTAGTGTAAACCAATGTTTATTGTGCCTTATCGAAATAGTTACAACTATTTGGAAAAGTTGCAACCCTTCGGAAAGGTCACAACCTTTCATAAAAGTCACAACTTTTCATAAAAGTCGCAACTCTTCATTAAAGTCACAACTTTTCATTAAAGTCACAACTTTTCATAAAAGTCACAACTCTTCATTAAAGTCGCAACATTTCATGAAAGGGGAAGGCTCGTTTTGTAAATAAATAAATTAAAAGGAAATTCTAGTTTGTGATGGGCCATGTAGACTGGCCTAAGGTATATATATATTACTTCGTGAATAAATATTGGGACCATGCGAAACATGGAGTTTTTTGCCACTAGTGTTTGTATATGTAAACTAGTTATCGATATCACGACCCAAATAACATTAACTTTATTGATAATTTTATTTAAGTTGTAGGTATAATTTATACTTAATAATCTATCTATATATAATCGGAGAAGAAAAAGTGCCACGTGTCAGCACCACAAAAATAGTTTTTAAATTAATTAAAATTAATGATGTGTAATTAGTTTGAATAATAATCTACTAATTTATTTTTAAAAATTATTTTAAATCAATTCTTACATTTAAATGAGATAAAATTTTAAAACAATTTTAAAATTTAACTTAATATAACTGTAATTATAATTTTTAACTCTGTTTCTAAAATTAACCAAAAAGCAAAAAAAAAGTAACCGACCAAATTATCAGTTTTGTGGGTAGTTATCAATTTCTTTATATCAAATATTTAAAGTAACTATTTACCGGTACTCCTTCTTTATAATAATAAAAAGACAATGTAAATTGTTAAATAATAATAATATAATAATATTAATAATTTATTTATATCTATATATCTATATTTATATTTTTTTTGAATCTATATCTAAAACTAACCAAAAAGAAGAAAAAGTAACGAAATAAATAATTCCATGATCAATTTTTTTATATTAAGTATTTGAAGTAACTTTTCATGGTTACTCCTTCTTTATAACAAAAATAAAATGTAAATTTTTAAATAATAATAATAATAATAATAATAATAATTATTATTATAATAAAATTAATAATATATATATCTATATATCAGGAAAAACAAAATATGCCAGAACCTTAAACTTAAAAATAAATATTTAATTAAAAAAATTTATTCAAGATTAACGTAAGTCTTAAGAAAAAAAAAACCAATTTAAAAATTTATAAAGTTTTAACATTCAGTTATCAAAAAAATAAATTATGAATTATTAAATTAAAATAAAATAATCTAAAATAAAAATAAAAATAAAAATTGCAATCACTAAAAAAAATTGTGTTTTAACGTATTGGCTGGCTTTTTTTTTTTTTAAAAAAAAACAAATTTGAAAGTTGGATTTGAGTTTATTCTTATTGGTTGAGATAAATTTAATTATTTAAAAATTTTATAACTGAAAGTTACTGAGTGGTAAAGTTAGTAACCGCAAACATTTATCTATCTATAAAATATTAAAAGCATAAACAAGTTTTTGGTTCATCCGGATAGATACTTTTTGTCAACCGCTTCAGTAAAAGAATTTCAAATTGAGACAACTACTAATGCCATTTTTATAGTAACTTCTTCAACAAAATTTCACTGGAAAAGCCAAAAAATAGTTTATCCTATTGCCAAAGTTTTTCACTATATACATCAATCTTAATAACACATTACAATTATACATGGAATTTGTTGAATTTTTAATAGTGGCTATAGTGCTATGAAGAAGGAGATGCAAGAAAAGGGTTGTAAGAGGTTGGGAGTTTATGACCTTTATTCAGTAAATTAGATTTACATTTTGCATTTGAAACTCTTCTAATGGCAATTATGAGGGAACAAACATGGATGTTGATAATGAAATTCTGGATGATTCTGAATTCTACAAGCAATTATTGGATGTGTTCTTAATTTGAGGCAGTAGATCAGGTAAGATTTTCAACCCCCTCCACCCTCTTCACATGAGTTTTGCCTGCATGCTATCTTCACATGACAGGAGTGCCAAATATATTGTTTTCATTGCATGTATGCGGCATGCAAAAGTTTCTAAAGATTACAGTTATAGATGAGCTTTTCTCAGAATAGTATTAGTATGATTATAGCTTCTCTTTTTGGTTCAGAATGCACTTAAAATAAGTCCATTCAAAAAGTCACTTACTCGGTCCTTTTGTAAAGATGAACAAAAAAAATACATATATGAACATATTAAATGTCGAGATAAATATATCAATGTTATTTTTAATATGTATAAAGAAAAACATAAATGTAGGGATAATCATAAGCAAGACTTTTTATGAATTTAGAGATTAACTTTTGAATTTAGGTTATTGAGAATTTTAAAATTTGCTAATGAAATAACTTGATTACTGAATTTATGAAATATCTTAAACTATTTGAAATTCTGATATAAATGATATATTAAAGCTTACTAATATTTTTTTTGACATAAAGCTATTGCTACTAATTATCATGTAATCTATGTGATAAGTTATACATCTTAATACGTAATTTATATATACTTTCTTTTCTTAGTGAAATAAAGGGATAATATTTTATTTTTTTGAATAGGAGATAAGGAGTATTTTTAAATTAAAATTACAAAAGCTCTATGTGGATTGTGACCGATATAACTTTTTTTGGGCCTTTTTTTTTTTCTACTGTTAGTTTGTTTAAAATAGATAGGAGTTGTTATAGAGGTCTAAAAGTTACAATAGGTTCAGAAAATCATTTCATTTTGGCAATGAAAGAGAACAGTAACACAAAAAAATACAAATTTTTGAAAAATTCTAACAATAAAAAATATTTGCATTTAATTTTTTTTAAAAAAAAACATTTGAAAATTTGAATTCTTGGAGATAAGTATAACATTGGAAGATATCAATGAAGCTAAAGGCGATAACTCCAAAATAATTTTACACTTTTCGATTGATTAATTTTGAATAGTAATTAAATTAGTATCAATTGAACAATTTTTCTTAGTATTTTTATTAGAACAATTTTATTGGTTACATATGTTGAGCATTCTGATAGTTATTTAGTATGACTATTTATCAATTAAATATTAATTTTGGCTTATTTAATTGTTTGTTCTATTTTATATTTTATTGGCTGCATTTTACACATTGTGTTCGGTTTGTGACAAAAGTTCACATGATTACGTAAATAAGAAATTAATTAAAGGAATTGAAAGATACTAAATATCAAAATTCTACAATTACTTGAACTTTTTACATTTTTTTAAACTCAAATTTTAATAGTTGTTAACTACATGAGATTTGTGTATGCATTAAATATATATTGATTAATAAATATAGTAAACTGTTAGTTTGTGTTAATTTTATAAAAAAATTTAATGATTTTAAGTTTGTCTGTTTGTTTTTGCAGGCTTTGTGTATGAATTCACTGGATTTTAATTTTATTTTTTTAGATATTGTTAAAGTTGTTATTACTACACATATTTAAAGTGTAGGATTTGTTTGATAATAATGATATCTTATAAAATTATTGATAAAGTTATAACTATACATATTTAAAATTTAACATTTGTTTGGTAACAATGATATCCAAGTGATTATAATTTTTTTGTTGTATGCTTAGCATTATGATAGGACTTTTCTTAGTTATATTTTGTTTTAATCTAACTATTAATTTTTTTTTTATATCTTTATTATTCTAACAAGATGATAATATGGATAAGCATATAGTCTTTATTACTCTAAATAATTTTTTAAAAAAATCTATCTATTTATAATAGGAGAAGTGAAATAACCTATCTATATATGGTACCTATATATAATAAATCTAATTAAAAAAAAAAAACTGTAAACACTAAAAGAAGATGCAGTTTTGAAAAAAATAATAAATAAATATAACATAACTACTTCTAAGGTCTCCCTTTTTTATTTAAAAAAAAAAGATAATTATCCAAATTAATATCCAAACATATAAGTTTTTGAAATTTGAATAATTAATTTAAAATTTAAATTTTAAAAGATAAGAAACTAATCTTACATTTCTTATCCCTAGAAAAAACTAACCGTATAACACAATATTTTATATCTATATATAATATGAGAAGTAAAAAGTGCCACATATCAGTACCACAAAATTTCTCCATTTTTTAGTTTTAAAAAGTAAAATCTAAAAATAATTAAATCTGTATTAGTTAGTAATTTTCAATTTAAATTTAAAAGTAAAAATTAAAAAATCATCAATATATATACTAAACGAATTCTTTTTAAAATTGGAAAGTTACCATAGTTAGTAAAATCTTCCATATTCTTTTCGTTTTTTTAAAAAAGTAACTGATTTTATATATGGCTAATATTTATTTTTTTGGACTCATATTTTTATTCTAATTAGATTATTTATATTTATTTTTATTCCATGTATTTATGAGTAAGTGGGGTAACGGGGGTAAGTATCGTCTATTTAGTTTTCTTTAACTTATTTTTTTTTCTTTTTTTTTATTACTGAATAATATATTTGTGAATAAGTGGGGGGTAATGGGGTCATACCGTGTATTTTACTTTTCTTTAACTTATTTTTTTTTCTTTTTTACTACTGAATATATGAAACTTTGAATATTTAGTATTAATTATATTTTATTTTTAAAAATATAAAATCAAATCAAACAAATTAACATAAATTAAAACACGAGGAATATATGTTGTTTTAAAAATTGAGGGCATGAATTATGTTGCACTTTGTTTTAAAGAACATATAGAAGTAACCACTATTGCCCACAAAAAATAGTATTTATCATTAAAATATATATATATATATATATTGCGAGTGCGCGCTAAAAATATCATGTGTCAACACCATAATTTTTTCAATTTTCTGAACAATCAAAATTAATTATTTGTAATTATAAAATAACAGATTACAATTATAAAAGCAGATTTTAATTTTTTTAAATTTCCGTGAATGCAATTTTAAAAACTATCCATTTTAAATTTAAAGCAGTTTTAACCGCACTTTTTTACACTATACACAACAAAATGCTCCTTATTTACAACAACTAAAAATAAATATAAATTTTAATCTCCCTTTTCTCTCTATTTTATTAATATTAATATACTTCTCCAAAATCAAAATCAACATCAATTTTTTGTATAACTAAAATTAATTATTTGTAATTATATTATATAAGTAAATAAATAAATTACAATTTAAAAAACAAAACCGTTATTTTGAGACTGTTTTAAAATTAACGTGGAAACAGTTTTAAAATTTATCTATTTATAGTTTAAAACATTTTAAAACAATTTTTCCTTATTTGTAGCAACTAAATACAAGTTCTTATTTCCTTTTTCACTCTATTTTAAAATTTTTAAATATTGTACTGTTCCAAATCTATATCCTAAATAATTGAAGTTTTTGAATTTTATTGATAACGGGTCTGCAAATTTAAAATTTGATTATTATCTTAATTGTTCATTCTAAGTGTTTGCTTTATGATTTATTTATCTCTTTTATGTTTGTTTTCTATTTTATTTATTTGTTTTATGTTTGATTCTTTTAGTGTTTTTATGCCAAAGGATTCAGAAAGGAACAATTATTCAGATGAATGAACAATTTATTGTATTTTAATGGAATGTTATATTTGAATTCTGTAAAGTCTCTCTACTAAATCTCAAAAGATGAAGTCTTTTAGTTTGTTTTGTTAAATTTTTCTGTTTTAGTGTTGTTCATTATGAGATACATTCACTCATTTTTTGAGAGTTCTTTTTATTGTTATTTATGTGTAGATGAGAGAACTCTTTAATTTCCGCGCAACGCGCGGGTACGTATAGAAGTATAATGTAATAGTAGATGCGTACATACCACAAATACAAATGCAAGCAGTGAGAAAAATAGCACAGCGGAAAATACACTTTAGTTTTCCATCGAATAGTTAAGTGAATAAAATAGTCAATTTACCTTTTTTTTATAACAGTAAAATTGATAAATTATGGTTAATGGAAGTAAAACTTACCATGTCATAATTAATTAACATGTAGGATGCCACGTAGGACGTGTGTGTCTATTTGTTCTATTTTATATAAATTCAAGTGTTGACTTGTGGACATTTAAAATTGGAGGGCATAAATGTAAAATGAGGCTAAGTTAAATGTCATATATTTTTTTATTATGCCTATAAATTTCAAGGAAAATTTGTAGTGGAAGTTTATTATATTCGTCCAACTTGACACATGATGTCTTCATTATTCAACCTAAATTATTGGGAAAATGTATAAGTACCCCCAGCCTATGTCCAAAATTCCTGAGACACACCTAACCTTTACTAAAGTCCTATTACCCCCCGAACTTATTTTATATATAATTTTCTACCCCTTTTCGGCCTATGTGGCACTATCTTGTGGGCCCAGCGCGTGTTGACAATTTTTTCAAGGATAGTGCCACGTAGGCCGAAAAGGGGTAGAAAATTAATTAAAAAATAAGTTTGGGGGTAATAGAATCTTAGTAAAGGTTAAGTGTGTCTCAGGGATTTTGGGCATAGACTGGGATACCCTAATTTATGCATTTTCCCTAAATTATTCTGTTTTACAACAGGGTTCAATGTCTCTGACAAGTTGGAATCCAATGTATATGAATCAGAAATCTGAATGATATTTTTCATTAGAAGTTTATTATATATTAATACAACTTGACATATTATTATGACTTTATTTTTAATTTCTTTTTTCTCACTTTGACTTGGTCAATCCACAGTTTTACATCCATGAACCACAAGTTGTGTGGTTGTGATGTAGATGTTAAATAGAAAATTGTCCAAATTCATGTAAATTATCTCAGGCAGAGACATTAAATCTGCGAGGCTCTTATCTTTTAGTAATAGCAGCAAACAACAATAATTGTTAAGAGAAATGGCTTATGCTGCTCTTTCTTCACTTATGTATACATTGGAACAACTCTTCAAACCTAATCAATATTTCGTTTGTCCAAGCTATACACAACAACATGTTCAATCTCTCTATCAAAATCTTTCTGCTCTGCAACTTTTCCTTGACAATACTACCACAAAGGATATTGAAACTCTTAAGGTATGTAACTAATTCACTAGTATATATAGTTATCAAAATCTTACTGATCTTATATATATATATATATTTTTTTTTTTAACAATAACTAATTTATCGAGTTTCAATTTCAAGGTTGTAGAAAAGAGGATCAGAAATGTAGTATACGAAGCAGAAGAGAAAGTTGACTCAAGCCTAAGATATATCATCACTCTGCTAGCAGATCTCACAGAGATGAGAGAAGAGACTTGTAAATTCTTTGAGGAAGAATTGGTAAAAGTGGAAAAAGATGTTGATTCTCTCAGGAAAGAGGTGGTGCAGATCGAGTCTAATGAGCATGGAAGCAAATCTGCAGAATTAGCAACAACTTCCTCCTCACCAGAAAAAAGGACAATTGAGGAAAATACTATTGTTGGGATGGAGGATGACTTCAACATCATACTTGATCGCCTCACTGCCCAAATAGACGAGTTAACTGTTATACCAATTTTTGGTATGGGCGGTATCGGTAAGACAACTCTTGCCAGAAAAGCTTATAATGATTCATATATTCATTCTCGATTTGATAAACATGCATGGGTCACCATCTCCGAAAAATTCAATCAGAGACAAATGCTTCTTGAAGTTGCCTCTGCAATTACCGGAAGCAATCAAGAAAGGAGCGATGATCAACTAATGGAGATTGTGTATAGAGGTCTGAAGGGCAGGAGATTTCTAATTGTCATAGATGATATTTGGAGTACTGAGGCATGGGACCAAATGCAAAGAATATTTCCAAATGATGACAATAAAAGCCGAATTCTATTAACTACTCGGCTCAAGTATGTTGCTGATTATGTCAACTGCCCTGATTTTCCGCCTCATAGTAAGTCTTTTCTAAGTCTAGAAGATAGTTGGAATCTATTCACTGAGAAAATATTCAAAAAAGATCCATGTCCTCCTCTGCTAGAAGAAACAGGGAAGCATATTGTACAACAATGTCAAGGGTTACCTCTCTCGGTTGTTGTCGTTGCTGGACTTCTTGGAAAAATGGACCCAACACATGATAATTGGAAGAAGGTTGAGGAAAATCTGAACTCATTCTTTGGTACGGTGTCCGAACGGTGCCAATCAATTCTTTCTCTGAGCTACAATTACTTGCCCCAATATTTAAAGGCTTGTTTTCTCTATGTTGGAGGTTTTCCAGAAGACAGAGAGATTAATGTTTCCAAGTTGATTAGGCTATGGATTGCTGAGCAATTTGTAAAGGCAAGAAACAATAAAAGGTTAGAAGTAGTGGCAGAGGAGTATCTAGAAGAGTTAATTGATAGAAGTCTAATTTTGACTGGTAAACAAAGGGCTAATGGAAGGATAGAAACTTGCAAAATTCACGATCTTTTTCGCCAACTATGCCTAAGTGAAGTTCATACTGAAAATATTGTGTATTACATGAATGGGAATGTTCTCGTGTCCTTATTAGAAGTCATACATGATCAGCGGCGAGTGATTGATCTGCGTAAACATGAAGAGAAGCAAGTTTATATCAATGATATAACAAGTCTAACTCGTACCTTTATTTCAATGCAATCTCTTGATTTAGATTCTCCAGATGTGATTTGCTCTATTGTTTCACAATTCAAGTTGCTCAAGGTGTTGGACGTGTTATCAGTTTGGTACGATTTCTCTGGTGTAATACCTGAGCTTGTACATTTGAGATATGTTGCTGCAAGAATTGAGGGAGGTCTTTCACTAGCCAAATCGAGAAATCTACAGACCATAATTCTTGTAGGTTTTGAACAGACAGAGTTGGTCCACCCTTTAGATATCTGGAGAATGACAGAGATAAGACATTTGGATATTGAATGGCCACTATACATATCAAATCCTCTTGAGGCAGAAAATAATAGTGTTGGAGAACAACCTTTGTTTCTCAATAACTTGCACACACTTACTCTCCAGTTCTCTCCTTTTTCTGCGGAAATCATAAGAAGAACTCCCAATCTAAAAAAGCTAAAGATGTGCGAAATTTCTGACTATCCTTCTATTCCTGATTCTCTAATTCTTCTAGAGGAGCTGGAGACACTAAAGATAGAGGTGAACTCCATTGACCCGTCGATTTTCTCTGGGGATGTTTTCCCTCCTAATCTCAAGAAGTTGACATTATCAAATACTAAAATACCATGGGAAGTTATGAATTTGCTGTCTAATTTACCCAATCTTGAGGTGCTAAAGGGGTATTATGCATTTTCTGGAACAGATTGGACACTTAATGAGGATGTTGTGTTTCGCAAATTAAAACATCTACTAATTAGGTCCAAAGATCTGCAAAGGTGGGAAGCAGCTGGTAGTGATAATTTTCCTATGCTTGAGAAACTAATACTGAATTGGTTGTTTGAACTGGAGGAGATTCCCGAGAGTATTGGAGATATAATGACACTAAAATTGATCCAAATAGTTGATTGCAGCTCTGCTGTAGAGAATAGTGCAAAGAGAATTCGGAAAGAGCAACAAAGCTTTGGAAATTATGAGCTTCAAGTTCAAATTACTCCTATGGTATGTTCATTTCCATCTTTGATTCTTAGTCAATTCTTAATTCTAATATATACATAATATAGTGTTTGATTGTATAGTTTATTCCTGTTTTTGAATGTTTTGCGAACAATGTTTGCAGCTGGGATTATAAACCTTTACAGAATAGGGAGACAGTGAAGGTACCACTTGTTGGGCGCGTGACTGAGGTATTTTGTAGAGCTTCGATGCTTTTAACACATGCTCTAATGGGGTTTGGAAAAGATCCCTCCATGCAAAGTGCAGTGCACTGGCTTTAAGTTTTTCAATTAGTTTTTACTTAGCTGCAGCTTTAATTTATCTTTATTGAGTTGTTCTAGGGTTATTATTGAGTTGTAATAATTTCTAAATTAAAGAGTGTAATTGTGTGGGTGAGGTTTGTAACAAGAAGCGAGTTTGACTTGTTGGAGAGTAGTTAGAACAGTTTGAGTGAACTGTGAAGTTGAGATACTAGAGTTAGTCTCTTATGTCAAGGATATTATTATTGTAAATATATTTTAAAGAGTCATGTACACGTTGAGGCCCTTGCTATTCACACAAACCTTTGTCATTCTTGGCTATTATTTTTTGTCATCTCTCTGTACCCTAAACTTCAACTCCTAAGATTGCGGAGTTGTAATCTGAAACGTTGCTCTTGAGAAGTTAGTGGAGATCGGTGGTTGCAATCCTACACAATTGAGTCGTTAGCATAAACATGATCGTTCAGATTTGAAATAACTGAATCGAATTGTCATATGCAATATTTATCAGTTACACACTTGGGTAAATTCCCATTTTCATCAGAGATTGTCATTCCAAACTTGTCGAATATGAATCGGACTATTTTTGGGCATTTCTTCACCAAATCCGACAATACTCTCTTGATAAACCTTACATCCAAGAAGTTGAAAAAAGAAACAATCTTATACGACAAAGATCAACAAATCTAATGAAAATACAACTTCTGCAGAAGATGGAAAGAGTCCAATGGCAAAAACAACCGGAATGGGTCAGAGCCCAAAAACAAAGCAACAGTAGTCCAAAAGGATAAATGTGGGTTTTAAAACTTTTTTAAAATGTTAATAAGAATCTTACTGGTTTATTTGATATTTTGAAAGATTTCTTAATCATATCATCATCATATATATTATTATAAGTGGGAAGATCTTAACTTCAAAGTTGGATTGTGGTTTTACTCCTTCACTAAATTTAAATATTAGTATTAATAAAATTCACGTCCTTTGTGGTTTACGATATTTACATTGACCTCCCTTATTTTGAGTTTTTGGTAACAATTCATTTCACTTATTAATTATTAATATAAAAATTATAATCTGACTAATTTGCCCTCTTCAAAATTCTATTTTTTTAAATTCGTTGACAATCAATTTATTTTCATCTTCCATTGAAACCATTTTGTTTAAATGAATTTATAATTTTATGCAATTGACGGTAAAATCACTTGGAATAGTGTCAATAAAAATATAATATTTTAAGATGACTTAATTACTGAACAGGAAAAGAAAATGATCAAAATTAGAACAAAATGTATGTTAATTTGTTTGCATTCCAGTCGATATGAAAATTGAGTTACTCCATTTTTTAAGTTTCAACATTTGATATAAAATTCTTCATTTTCAGTAAAATTAGACAAACAAATCGGTGACATCAACTCTAAAACAAGTTAAGCAGAATGGATTAATGGAAGATGAATTTTTTTTTTTTTGGAAGATGAAAATATTCTTAATGAAAGATGAAATTTTTTATTTAATAACAAATTTTTTTTTTGAAAAAAGCTTTTTTTACAAAATAGGATATATTAAAAAGGGTAAATTAATCATATCATAATTTTTTTACATTAATAATTAATAAGTTAAATGAATTGTTACCAAAAACTCAAATAAAGGGAGGCAAGTGTAATATTGTAAATCACAAGGGAGGTGAGTGTTACCAAGCCAAACCTGAGGGGAAGTCTCTGAAATTTTCCCTAAAATAATTAATAAAATATTAAATAATAATTATATGGTATTAATCCATTATATTTCTAGATAGAATTAATTCACGAAAATTCTAAAATGGAGTTTGGTAGATGAAGTGTTTCGTAACAACAAAAGCCAGTCAATTATATCCTTTAAAAACTGAAATATCCTTAAACATTAGACAACAAAATGTCCTTTAAATTACTCGACATCTTAATATGGCACACATATTTAGATTTTAGTCAGAAACTTTACATATTCCATCGTAACAACAAAAAGCGGTAAATTATATCCTTTAAAAACTAAAATATCCTTAAACATTAAATAACAAAATGTCCTTTGAATTACTCGACATCTTAATATGGCACACATATTTAGATTTTAGTCAGAAACTTTGCATATTCCAATTTTAACCAATCTAATTCTCATAGATGTTATGTATATCATCAATTTTTAAATGACTTTTATAATTCCTGACTTATAATTATACATACCAAAAAGTTGTTTTCAAAATCACTTTATATTAATGCATACACTTTGTTGTTCCGATGTATAGTTGTTGATGGATGAATATTGGTGGATGTAATTATATTGCTCATCACATTCACTTTATGTTAATGCATACACTTAGTTATTTTAATGTATAATTGTTGATGGATGATTGTTGACGGATGTTATTGCTCATCACATATGCAAAACAAAAAGAGGTAAATTTATTTATTTTTTGTTAGTTATTGAGGAAGTTCCTCCATTCTTTTAAATTAGTTTCTCTCTTTAATTTTTGTTATTTAAAAGTTTTAGAATTCATTAGCTATTTTATTGTTTTTAGTCTACTCTATTTCATCTTATTTCGAATATTTGTGGGATGAACATAATGTACATCTGAAATTGTATAATTTATTGTGATGCTATAATATTGTAATGGATATTGATAAGTTTTTATATATTCTCTTCAAACATTATATGACATCTGCATAACTAATAACTCATGTGAAATCTACGTATCAAAATGATACAATTTCTTAAAACTATTTGCTATGATTATCAGATTGTGCATTTGATGTTAAGCTATAATTTGGTGTTACACTCCTTCTCTTTTTGATTACTTAATTTTATGAATAACTATTTATACATATTGTAATTATATTTAAATCATTTACAAAAAATTAAGAAGACTTAAGTTCTCCTTTCCTTCCATTAGAAGACTTGGGAGTCAAATATCTCATTATCATGGAAGTGAATGACAACGAATTAAAAGTTAAAAGTTTCACTTTAAAGGGTGAGTATCCTATGTCTTTGTCCCCCATTTAGAAAAAGGTGGTGATAAAGAAAAGTAAATCATGTGGACAAAATCTCTTAGCCTAAGAAATAAGAATAACATAGCACAGAGATTAAATCTGCAAAGCCTCTTATCTTTTACTCATTCCAACAATCAAAGAGAAATGGCTTATGCAGCTCTTTCTTCACTTATGTATACATTGGAACAACTCTTCAAACCTAATCAATATTTCGTTTGTCCAAGCTATACACAACAACATGTTCAATCTCTCTATCAAAATCTTTCTGCTCTGCAACTTTTCCTTGACAATACTACCACAAAGGATATTGAAACTCTTAAGGTATGTAATTATATACTCACTTTAAAGGGTGAGTATCCTATGTCTTTGTCCCCCATTTAGAAAAAGGTGGTGATAAAGAAAAGTAAATTATGTGGACAAAATCTCTTAGCCTAAGAAATAAGAATAACATAGCAGAGAGATAAAATCTGCAAAGCCTCTTATCTTTGATTTAATAATGATTTGATGATATTAATGGTGGGTATGAGATTATAATAATGGTGTGATGAAGGCTACTCCGTAGGATTGGCGGCGATGGTGGCCAAGCCAAGGACTTGCAGTGATGGCGGCTGGCTATATGGAGGGCTACAGCGACGAAGAAGAGTGAGGAAGAAAGAAGAAGAAAGAGAAAAAAAAATGAAGCTAATAAAATAAGAAAAAACAAAAATGAAAATAAGGATTAAAAATTAAAACTTAACACGTGGCAGATAATAATTAGTGCGTGATTGCACTTTCTTTTTTGCAATTGAAGGCGGCTAAAAAGTGGGATATTTATAACACTTCAAAATTGTTTAAGGGGGTAATAGGACCCCCTCAAAGTTCAAGTGTCTTTTTAAAAAGGCATAATACATATATTGGACCTTAAACTTGACTTCAAATTTTAACTTTGACCTCCAACTTTCATAGTGCACAAACAAGCACTTTAACTATCCAACCTTTTAATAAATAAACACGCGATTTTTGGAGCCAAGAGCGTGAAATGCAAACACTGCCACGTGTATTAGTGAGCCACTCAATGGCTGCCAACTAATTAAACACTTTACACGTGCATTTTTGAACTAAAAAAAATAAAATTAATTAAGGGTAGAGTTGTCATTTCAGCATTTTTTTTACTGTTGTAGGCCTCAAAAATCACTCCTAACTCGCGCAAAAAACGTGCACATCACGCGTTTTGCCAGGTAAGACACGCGTGTTTATTTATTAAAAGGTTGAATAGTTAAAGTGTCTGTTTGTGCACTATGAAAGTTGGAGGTCAAAGTTAAAATTTGAAGCCAAGTTTAAGGTCCAATATATGTATTATTCCTTTTAAAAAACAGGTCTTAGTTTAATGGGATAGTTATGTATTTTCTCTTTAGATTAATATATTCAAGGCAATAACTTATACATGTATTAATATAACTTTGATGTTGCTAATACTATGTGTCTTTATTAGTTATATAAGGAAAAGAGTTTAAGTTTTGTGTATCGTCAGTATATGAAATTTCTACACCATCAGGTACTTTTAATGAAATTTAACCATAGTAACTTATTTTGATAAAATAACAATAATTATATATATAAAAAAAAGAATATCAATAGTTGAATATGATTAGAATCCAAGTAGGACTCAACTGTTGATATTCCTTTTTTTTCTTTTTTATAATTATTGTTATGTTATTAAAATAAGTTACTATGGTTAAATTTCATTGAAAAGTACTTGATGGTGTAGAAATTTCTACACAAAACTTAAACTCTAAGGAAAGATTGCATTGACTTTTTGGACGGAGGCAGTCCCTGCTTTTTCTTCAAGATGACAAGGACCAGTGCGCAAAAGGTTAAAGAAAAAAATTAATCATTTGCACAAAACAAAGCTACTGAAGCAGGGAGATTAAATCCTTTAGAAATGGCTTATGCTGCACTTTCTTCACTTATGTATACATTGGCACAACTCTTCAAACCTAATCAATCTTTTGTTTGTCCATGCTCTACACAACAACATGTTCAATCTATCTATCAAAATCTTTCTGCTCTGCAACTTTTCCTTGACAATACTATCACAAAGGATATTGAAACTCTTAAGGTATGTAATTCACTAGTATAGTTATCTAAATCTTACTGATCTTATATATTTTTTTACCAATAATTAATTTATCGAGTTTCAATTTCAAGGTTGTAGAAAAGAGGATCAGAAATGTTGTATACAAAGCAGAAGATAAAGTTGATTCAAGTCTAAGAAGCATCATTCTAGCAGATCGCACAAAGAGGAGAAAAAAGGCTTGTAGATCCTTTTATGAAGAATTGTTGAAAGTGGAACAACAAGTTTATTTTCTCAACAAAGAGGTGATGTTGGTCGAGTTTAACAAGCATAGAAGCAAATCTGTAGAATTAGCAACAACTCCTTCCTCACCAGAAAAAAGTACAATTGAGGAAAATAGTATTGTTGGGATGGAGGATGACTTCAACATCATACTTGATCACGTCACCGCCCAAACAAACGAGTTAACTGTCATACCAATTTTTGGTATGGGTGGTATAGGTAAGACAACTCTTGTCAGAAAAGTTTATGATAATTCATCTATTCGTTCCCGATTTGATAGACATGCTTGGGTCACAATCTCCCAAGAATACAATGAGAGGCAAATGCTTCTTGAACTTGTCTCTTCAATTACTGGAAGCAATCAAGAAAGTAGTGATGATGAACTAATGGAGATTGTGTATAGAGGTCTGAAGGGTAGGCGATTCCTAATTGTCATAGATGATATTTGGAGTACTGAGGCTTGGGACCAAATGAAAAGAATATTTCCAAATGATGACAATAAAAGCCGAATTCTATTAACCACTCGGCCCAAGTATGTTGCTGATTATGTTAGTTGCCCTTATTTTCCGCCTCATAGTAAGTCTTTTCTAAGTCTAGAAGATAGTTGGAATCTATTCACGGAAAAATTATTTAAAAAAGATCACTGTCCTCCTCTTCTAGAAGAAATAGGGAAGCATATTGTACAACAATGTCAAGGATTACCTCTCTCGATTGTTGTCGTTGCTGGACTTCTTGGAAAAATGGACTTAACGCATGACAATTGGAAGAAGGTTGAGGAAAATCTGAACTCGTTCTTTGGTACGGTATCCGAACGATGCCAATCAATTCTTTCTTTGAGCTACAACTACTTGCCCCAATATTTGAAGTCTTGTTTTCTCTATGTTGGAGGTTTTCCAGAAGACATATATATTAATGTTTCCAGGTTGATTAGGCTATGGATTGCAGAGCAATTCGTAAAGGGAAGAAGCAATAAAAGATTAGAAGTGGTGGCAGAGGAGTATCTACAAGAGTTAATTGATAGAAGTCTAATTTTGACTAGAGAACAAAAGGCTAATGGAAGGATGAAATTTTTCAAAATTCACGATCTTCTTCGCCAATTGTGCCTAAGTGAAGCTCATACTGAAATTGTTGTGCATGTCATGAATGGGGATGTTCTCAAAGACAGATATGATCAACATGGAGTGATCCTTCTGTCTAAAGTTAAAGAGAAGCATGATTATCGTCCTCGACGTAGCAATGGTATAATCCATACCTTTATTTCAATCAATGTAGCAAGCGGGATTTATTCCAGAGTTTCAGAGTTCAAGTTTCTTAAGGTGTTGGACGTATTATCAGTTTGGTTAGATTTCTCTCGAGTAATACCCGAGCTTGTACATTTGAGATATGTTGCTGCAACAATTGGGGAAGGTCTTTCATTAGCCAAATTGAGAAATATACAGACCATAATTCTTCGAAAAACTGCCAAACTTTACATGTATAAATCAACAGAGTTGAAGCATCCAGTAGATATTTGGAGAATGACAGAGATACGACATGTGGATATTGAACTACCACTATATATATCAAATCCTGTTGAAGCAGAACAACCTTTGTGCCTTCTGAATAACTTGCAAACACTTTATCTCTATAACTCTCCTTTTGTTGCGGAAATCATAAGAAGAAGTCCCAATCTAAAAAAGCTACAGATTTCAGATGATTCTGAGCATTGTGATATTATTGATTCTCTCAGTCTTGTACAGGATCTGGAGACACTACACATAAGAACAGTCCCAATGAATTTTTCTGGAGACATTTTCCCTCCTAATCTAAAGAAATTGAGACTATCATACACTAGATTACCATGGGAAGTTATGAAATTGCTGGCTAATTTACCGAATCTTGAGGTGCTCAAATTGGAAGGTGCATTCGATGGAACAGATTGGAAACAAGATGAAGATGTTGTGTTTCGCAAATTAAAATATCTACAACTTTATGGGCGCTATGAACTGCAAAGGTGGGAAGTTGCTGGTAGTGATAATTTTCCAATGCTTGAGCAACTAATACTGAATGAGTTGGATGAATTGGAGGAGATTCCGGAGAGTATTGGAGATATAATGACACTAAAATTGATCAAAATAAAATGGTGCGGCAATGGTGTAGATACAAGTGCAAAGAAAATTCAACAAGAGCAACAAAGCTTAGGAAATTATGAGCTTCAAGTTAAAATTACTCCTAAGGTATGTCAAAATTCCATCTTTGATTATTAGTCAATTCTTAATTATTATGTTAATGTGTTCTTTCTATTTCCTTATAGACATAATGCATAAATATATCCTTTAATTTGGCTTCATCTCATATTTATACCCTCCAATTTTGAGTGTGTGCACAAATAGACACTAAAACTTGTATAAAGTTGAACAAGTAGACACATGAGTCCTATGTGGTATAATACACACAGGACACCACGTAGGATGCAAATTGCCATGTAGGATGCCACATAGGACGTGTGTGTCTATTTGTTCAAATTTATACAAGTATGAGTGTCTGCTTGTACATACTCAAAGTTGAAGGACTTAAATGTAAAATAACGTAAAGTTAAATGACATATTTATGTATTATGCATTCCTTATAATACATATCAAAGAAATATTTTATTAAGTGATAGCGAGCTACTAGGGCTGGCAAGGGGACGGGGACGGGGACTGCGGGACGGGACGAAGGGGGACGGGACGGGACGGGACAGGGGACGGGG
>NC_064292.1:49425234-49489258 GCF_019186545.1 Solanum stenotomum
GGGACCGGGATTGGGGGGACAAAAATAAGTCCCATCCCGTCCCACTATATATACGGGATGGGACGGGTTTTGGGGGGACGGGACGGGACGGGACGAGGGATTTTTTATTTTTTATATACTTATTTATTTGTATTGAAATTATATGTTATTGAATAACATTTTTAGTTTATTTGATTTTTTTTCAATAACATTTTTAGCTAATAAATAATGCTTAAGTTTTCAAATTTCAAAATTTAAATTTCAATTTCAAACTTCAAATTTCAAATTTCAAATTTCAAATTTCAAATTTCAAATTTCAAAATTCAAATTTCAAATTCAACTTTCAAATTTCAAACTTCAATTTTCAATTTCAATTTTCAATTTTCAATTTTCAAATTTCAAATTTCAAATTTCAAATTTCAAATTTCAAATTTCAAATTCAACTTTCAAATTTCAAATTTCAAATTCAACTTTCAAATTTCAAACTTCAATTTTCAATTTTCAATTTTGAAATTACAAATTTGAGAAGTTCAAATTTGTCTTTTAAATATTTTAAAGTAATTTAAACTTGAAATTTTGATTTTGAAGAAAAGGCCCCAAAAAAGAAGGACGTTATGTGCAATACTTTGAATTTTCCTTTTTTTTTTTTTTTTAATAATCTAGGTGTTAGTTGATGTATTAAAGTTCCATTTTTTAACATTTGTTCCTTATTATAAAATTTTGTAATAGCTAGTTCTCTTTTTATTATGTTAAACTATTTTCAAACAAATTAGTATATATGTAAATATGTATGAATATATTAAAATTAAAATGCAACTCAATAGTTATATAAAAAAGACTTAATAAAGCCTTCAAATTTATTCAATAAAATCTAATTGCAACTTAGAACTTAGAAGTTACAATTTACAAATATTAGTGGAGTAACTAATCTACGCAGCCACCTTCTAGGAAGGGTTCTGATTCAATAAGTTCTCATATGTAAAACTAATATTTGTTACAAATATTAGATGAGTAACTAATTTACGCAGCCACCTTCTAGGAAGGGTTCTGTTTCAATTAGTTCTCGGATGTAATCTAATATTTGTATTTTCCTTTAAAATTCAATTCTAATTGTCGCATCATATCGACGGTAACATCCTCCGGTGTTGGCAAACTTGCTAGAAACTCTTGTGACTCTAATTCATCATCACTAGATCCAAGTACCGCATTAATCCAAGCTTCTTGTTTGGAACTTAACTTTGGCAAATTATAATTTCTCCTCTCGGCATTGACCCAATCTCTAAATAAAACTGATATTTCCAAACTGTCTTCCGCCAATGAATGTCTATGATCGCCAAGTTGAAACCTTGCCGCACTAAAAGCAGCCTCTGATGCAACTGATGAAGCTTGAATAGCTAGAACATCACGAACCATTGTGCTCAAAATTGGAAATGCTACGCTCCGCCTCCTCCATCATGCTAATAATTCTTCATTGCCATCTTCATCTTCCACTATTTCTAAAGATTGATTAAGATATTCTTCAAAATCATCACGGTTAGTAGAATTAAGACCAAGAAAATCTCGCATATAACTTGAAATTCGAGCTTTACTCTGAGGATTAGAAGTTTGACCAACTTCTTGAGTATTTCCTGTAGTTCTATATTTTTCATACAAAGTTTTTGCTTCTACTTTTATGCTACACTTACACATTTCACAAGTTGAATTTATTTCCGGTGAAATTTCTAAGGTATCATAAAAAGTGTCAACAAGTCCCTGCACACCTTGTAATTTATAGTCAGGATGAAGTAAAGTAGCAGTTAAAAAAATTTGAGGAATAGGAAAAAAATATTTTTAAAATTTTTCAATCATACCTTCAATTGCAACTCTAAATTTTTCAATTTTTTTGTATTTAGAAAATTGAATTGAAATAGCACAAATATTTATTAATTCTGATGAAATAGTAGGATAATAAATTCCAGAAAACATGGTTGTAGCATCATAAAAAAGTCTTAAAAATTCTAATAGTTCATTAGTTTCTTCCCAATCTTCTTCACAAATTCTGTCTAATGGGTCAGCATTATGAGCATTAAACACCATTTGTATGGGTCCTCTATATTCGTAAGCAACTGAAAACATTTCGTAAAAAGAATTCCACTTTGTTTTAATATGTCTTGGAGTTTTTCTTGGTGGCAAATCACTTAGTACACAACGCTCATTAAATTCCCTAATTCTAGCAGCTCTATTAGCATAAAAAATCCAGGCAACAACATATTCAATTTTCATACAACCACATTCAAATAATGAAATACCATCTTGTACAACTAAATTTAATACATGTGCAACACATCTAACATGAAAAGAATTAATATCAATTGGACATAAGCTAGTTTTTAACATACTAGCAACGTTTACATTATTAGATGCATTATCTAATGCGACAGACATTACTTTACCTATAAGCATGTAATAATCTATAACACTCAAAATATTTGAAGCTAAATATGCACCAGTTTTTTTCTCTGCACATTCTTTATAACTTAAGATTCTTTTTTGCAAATTCTAGTTATGATCAATCCAATGTGCTGTAACAGTTAAATAATCACGTCCATTAACACTACGACCCATGTCCGAAGTTGTAGACACTCTACAATCTAATATGCTAAACACACAACGAAGATATTGACAATGTTTACCTTGATATACAAAAACATCAGATTTAACAGTATTTCTTGAAAAACCTCTATAATTAGGATTATAAGTTTGTTGAATATATTCAATAAAACCGGGATGTGAAGGAAAACTATAAGGTAAACCACAAACAGAAACCATTTTAGCTAAATTTTCACGATCTCTTTCCTTATTATATTTACGTTGTGTTAGTGGACCACCGGGGTTAGAAGGATCTAATGTTCCTTGAACCATGTTAGAAGCCCCTACCGATTCATTAACATTAATATCAAAATCATTAACTGGAATTCCTTTTTTTCTATTGGCTAATGATTTAGCTTCTTTATATTGAATCGGCACACAAGATAACAAATGTCTATTTAAGCCCCCCGTCCCACCTTGACCTCCACCTTGTTTATGTTTAAAAGGTTGCTTACATTTATTACAAATAGCAATAGAATTTTCCTTATCTAAAGTCATAAATTGCCACACAACAGAAGTTTTAGGGCGTTGATACTTCACCTTCTCCCTTGTAGGAGGTATAAGGGGTGGGCGTCCAGAATTTTGCTCCGTTGAATTTGTAGTTTCATTTGGAACATTTGTCACCGGACTAGTAGGTGTATCTTCTAATTCATCTTCTCCCGAACCAACTTCTACTTCTTCACCTGAATTTTCATCAAGATAAGGATTAATATCACCATAAATTTGTTGTAAAAGTTCACGATCGAGTTGAGCATTTGAATCAATATCATAAGAAGTATCATCAACATAAGTAGAATCATTTGTATTAAATCTAACTCTAGAAGTACCACCACATTTACTCTTATTTTTTTCCTTACTACTTTTTTAGTAAAATCAAATAATCTACTAATGCCACTTGGTTCTTTCTCTTTTCCTTTACCGGTATCTTTTTTGTTAGAACTCATATTTAATTATATGTAAAGTATAATATAAAAATAATAATAACACAAAAATTAATGACGAAAAATAAAATGTAAATATTATGAAACGAATGTACCAAACGTCTGCGTTAATAGCAGACGTTATAACCGATTCTTGAAGCTTGTTGTAACTTGTAACTTGTAATTTGGAACTCCAATATTTGATAGCAAATATGAGAATTATATATATTAAGATATATAATATGAAAACTTAGAATTGAAATATATGTATTATGATATAATATGAAACTTAAATGGAATAAAATATTGAGACTTAAGATTGAGACTTGAGAGAATATAAAAAATAGATGAGAGAATATATGATTTTGTAAGAAATAATAAGGGATAGAGGGGTATTTATAATATTAAAAGTGGGTTAAAGTGTATTTATGATAACTTGAGGGTTTAAAGTAAAGTATTAAAAGTAGGGGTGGTAGGGGGTGTTGGGGAAGGGAAAAAAAAGTCAATTAATCCGTTGGGGGGCCCCACTAGCCGTTGCCCAACGGATATAATTCAAAAAAAAAAAAACCTTAAGGGATCCTGCGAACCGGCCGGTTCATCCGGGCCGGGTCAACCAGGCCCAAAAGGTGAACCGGCCCCTAACCGGTCCCCTATCCGAACCCCTCCCAAACCCCCTAAACTGTACGGGACCGGGTCCGGCGGGCCGGTTCTCGAACCGGTCGCGGGCCGACCCGGTCCCCCTGCCAGCCCTACGAGCTACCCAACTCCAAGGGATTTTTTTTTTTTTGGAAAAACTACATAATATCACTTTTTAATAATTGTACCATATATACATATTTTACCTATAGTTTAAAAATATTACTCATAATATCACTTTTTAATAATTATGCCATATATTTAAAAAATGTTAAATTATATACACAAATCTGTTGAATATGGTATTGAATAATTATCTTAAAATTTAAAATTCTTAATTAAAGGTACAATAACAATTCAACCTCCCTCTATCTCCTCCGCCAACAATATCTCTCCCCCCACCCAACGTCCTCCACCATTTTTTCTCTTTTCCTTTATCCTCTCAACACATAATTTCTTCATAATAACCATCAAAAACGATTTTGGTTCATTAACAATATATTTAAAAGTTTGTTACTATTCAACCATCATTCTTTCATTCTTGTGTATTAATGTATCTATCACATATATTAGAGTATTTTATTTTTTAAAAAACCTATTAATTTTCCTCTGGCGTCGGAGATGATTAGGATAGAGATTTTATGGTGGAGGCGCCAGAGGACAAGTTAGGTTAGATGAAGGTGAAGGGCCGGAATCACTAGTGGCGAAGTCACATCAGTGCTGGATTCCAGTTCCAAACTTGGTGAATTTTTGAATGATTTGTAGAGATACAGTGTTGTTCAGACGGGACTCCAAAGAAAAGCGTAAAAAAATCATTTGAATCACAGACATATCTACATGTCCTATGTATATGTCATTTTTTCATGTATATGATGTTTGTCAAACGCAGAGGCGTATCTAGAGGGGGTGTCGTGGGTTCACGTCAACCCATGCTCCCCTCTCTAGATCATGATATATAGTAGTGTTATATTTTTTAAAAAAGTATTTAAATATAGATGTGTGAACCCATGTTCAAAGTATCATACAATAATGCGATGATGATTGGGTGCACTTCTCTAAGTGAGAGATAGAAATTTAAATATTATATCTATCTTGTCTCTTTGAGTAATACTTTTCCAAGTAGTTATCAGTTACACTTTTGTTGTTTCAACTATTTTTTTTTCCCTTTATTCTTTCAAAATTTTCAAGTGTGTTACATTGAGAATTCCTAAAAAATTAGCATTGTAAATTTTTTATATAATTAAATCAAATGTGTATATTAAAATTTAAAACTAGTAGTATTATATATTTTGAACTTATAATTTTTAAACTTTAATGGTTCATATTACGAACTAAAAGTCAAATCGATCAAATTTATATTTAAGATACATTTTTTCGTAATCGTGCACCCAGCTAGCTGAAATCCTGAATACTTCTCTGGTCAGACGTATCTAAATGTCTTATGTATATGCCCTTTATCTATGTATATACCTTTCTTCTCCTTATTCTATGTACTAGTTTTTGGGAACGTGTGTTGCACGTTTGTCCCTTGTAATTACTACAAGATTTCTATATAATTAAAAAAAAATGAATTTCATAATAGAAAATATGTGTGTATTTCACACTACATAGTATAAATATTTGTAAATGATTTAAATACAATTATAATATGTATAAATAGTTATTCATAAAATTAAGTAATCAAAAGAGAAGGAGTGTAACACCAAATTAAAACTTAACATCAAATGGACAATTTGACAGTCATATGAAATAGTTTTAAGAAATTGTATCATTTTGATACGTAGATTTCACATGAGTTATAGTTGTGAAGAAGCCATATAATGTTTAAAGAGAGTAAATAAAAATTTATCAATATCCATTACATTATTATAGCATCACAAAAAATTATACAACTTCAGATGTACATTATGTTCATCCCACAAATATTCGAAAATAGCTAATGAATTCTAAAACTTTTAAATAACAAAAATTATTTAGAGAAACAGTTCGGATTTAAAAGAATGGAGGAACTTCCCCAATAACTAACAAAAGCATAAATAGATTTACCTCTTTTTTGTTGTATATGTGATGGACAATAAGATCCATCAACAATCATTCATCAACAATTATACAAAAAAATAACTAAGTGTATGCATAACATAAAGTGATTTTGATGAGCAATATAATTACCTCCACCAAAAATCATCCATCAACAATTATACATCGGAATAACAAAGTATATGCATTAATATAAAGTGATTTTGAAAACAACTTTTTGGTATGTAGGAATTATAAAAGTCATTTAAAAATTGATGATATACATAACATCTATGAGAATTGGATTGGTTAAAGTTGGGATATGTAAATTTTTTGACTAAAATCTAAATATGTGTGTCATATTAAGATGTTTGGTAATTCGAAGGACATTTTGTTGTTTAATGTTTAAGGATATTTCAGTTTTTAAAAAATATAATTTACTGCCTTTTGTTGTTACAAAACACTTCATCTACCAAACTCATTTTTAAAATTTCGTGAATTAATTCTATCTAGAAATATAATGAATTGATACCATATAATTATTCTTTAATATTTTATTAATTAGTTTTTATAATAATATTTAAATTTAGTGAAGGGGTAAAATCGTAATCCAACTTTGATGTTAAGATCTTCCCACTTATAATAATATATGATTTGTTTATTTATTAAATGTATATGGATTTTCTATTAAATATATATGAGTTGTTTTTTGTCATGTATCCGAGCGTGTTATTCTACACATATGAGATCTTTCTGTCATGATCTAGTATGTTTCCTTTAGTGTATCTAAGATGACTATGTCAGGTATATGGTCATACTTCAACGAGATCGTTGTAGATCACACTTTTATAGAACTATGACAATCACAAATTCATTGTTGGCACAATTAGCAATAATGAAGACCCACTAAAGCCAAAATGTACATTATCGATTCAAGAAATCCTTTAGTCAACTTCTTGGATTGGGTAGTCGACTCACCTGCAGATTAGTACGACAGTAAAAGGTAAGAGTAAAAGTGAAAAGTAAAAGACTCAGAGAGTTTTGTACTAGTTTAGAACACTGGTGTGGTGCCTACTTCCAGTCCCCTTGGGTTTCAACGGTTTCCTTAAGAGCTTAATGAGAACTTCGGCAGTACATAATTTGTTGACTAAGAAACCTGGCTAATGTGCAATCAGATCTTCTACCTTGACACCACCTCTACTTGTATAACCTACACTCAAATTTTTCTCCCTCTTTTCTTTTTCAATTGTAAGCTCACAAGAATACAAAGCTTTATGAGAGAAAATAGAAGATTATAGTACAAGTTCAAGTGAAAAACGTACTTCAAAACCAAGGCTATGAGAGGTTTATATAGATATGAGGACTACTCTTTTAAGGAAAACTCAAGTGTGTTTTAAACCAAGGACCTTGATTGAATCTTTGATTTCGGTTGATTTACTGATTCATGTCCATATCAGATATGTGCATGAGCAAATCTTGAATCCTGATGAACTTCTTGAAATCTTGAATCTTGGCTAATCCGTTGATCTATCTTTGATTTATCCTAGTCAGATGCTAGGATTGTGGTTGTCTTGAATAGATTTTGTATCCCTTGATTGATTATTTTCCTTCCTTGCATTACTTCAGTGATTACATATTATTCCTTTCCTTCTTGATAATGCTTGGGTGTTGTATGCTTGACTTCTTTCCTTTTTGAATTCTTGGCCTGCAATTTATCACATATTTGTCAAGTGTTTCATCATCAAAATCAATCAATCTCATGAGGCTAACAGAATGGGATACTCGCGAGGCGGAGCTAGGTGGGGGTTTCGTGGGTTCGGACAAATCCACTAGCTTTTTCGTAAACCACGTATTTGTATCAGAAAATTAAATAAGAATATATGTATATTAACTTTTCACACTAGTGTGCAATATTTTTCTCTTCCGTCTTAAAATGATAGTAGTATTGGAGAGCAACCTTTGTTTCTCAATAACTTGCAATCACTTCATCTACGTAAGTCTCATTTTGTTGCGGAAATCATAAGAACTCCCAATCTAAAAAAGTTAAAGCTTTTTGATAATTCTGAGAATTCTGAGTGGCCTGCAATTCTTGATTCTATAATTCTTCTAGAGGAGCTGGAGACGCTATTCATAATGATGAAGACTGTTGACCTGAACCTTTTCTCTGGGGATATTTTGCCTTGTAAAATCAAGAAATTGATATTAATACGTACTTTTATACCATGGGAAGTTATGAAATTGCTGGCTAATTTACTGAATCTTGAGGTGCTCAAATTGGAACGTGCATTCGATGGAAAAGATTGGAAAGTAGATGAAGATGTTGTGTTTCACAAATTAAAATATCTAAAACTGTATGCATTCTATGATCTATTAAAGTGGGAAGCAGCTCGTAGTGATAATTTTCCGTTGCTTGAGCAACTAATACTGGATCGGATTATTCAACTGGAGGAGATTCCGGAGAGTATTGGAGATATAATGACTCTAAAATTGATCAAAATATACCAATGCAACTCTCGTGTGGAGAATAGTGCAAAGAGAATTCAACAAGAGCAACAGAGCTTGGGAATTATGAGCTTCAATTTCAAATTACTCCAAGTTCATTTCCTTACAAACATAATAATAATTTAATTTTCAACTCACTTTTACTCTATTGTGTAGATTTCTGGTGTAAATGTGATACATAAATTTTGAACAGGTGTTAAATAATGATTTTGTAAGTTTAAATGTTCAATTGATACAATAAAGACAAATTAAAACATGATTATATGTGCCTATGTTGAGGCCAAATAGAGTGATATAGATAATGTGTAACAACTCCAATTTCAGAATAGAACATTCAAATATTATAATCTCTAAACTCAAAATTACAACGGAAAATGGAACTAACAAGGAAATCGCAAAACAATAATGAACTAGTAAAACAAAGAAACTATTGAAGAAGATAACTAGAAGGAAGATGAGAAGCTTAGACTCAAAGAAAGAGGATGAGAGGACTAGACATTTTTCTCAACAATTTGCATAAACCTTTCTTTCTCATCGTCGCCCTTTTTACCTAGTTGTTAATTGGGCCTTGGTCCCAAATCAACCTTGGTGAAGGCCTTCCAATTTTGTTGCTTCTTTTCTGCCCAATAACTAGTTGTGTGGCATCTGTGTAGTTATTGACCTTGGGCCGAGGCTGGTTCATAACAATACTCCCGTCCTCAATAAGGACCTTGTCCTCAAGGGTCAAGTCAACGAACAATATAGCGTTCTCCACCAATTGTAGCCAAGAGAAACTTTGTGATGTTAGCAAAAAATAGTATGTGCTCTTGTACTGTTCTTGCTACAACCATCAACCTGGAAACAACACAAAAGGTGCTCTCCTCATTACCAACACCCTCAAGTGCAAACAAGCTCTTTACAAACACAATTGTAGTGTAAACTCTAGCTCCCATAAATTGTGTAGCACCTTTAACAACATTTGCATACTCAAAAGGAGAATACATGACCCAAGAAGCAACCAGGCCACTGAGATGTGTCGTGTCCTCCAAGGGAAAAACTTCTTGCTTGTTACATACCTTGCGAAGACGTGCATAATCATATCGGCGAGAATAAGTACTTGCACCAGTAACAATTAACTTTGGTCTAAAAAATAAGGCACATTTCTCCAGTTGCTTGCAGTCAATTTGCATGACCTGCTCTTGAAAATCATTGCGACACCAAAAGAACCTTTTAGTACCAGTCGGATAATCATGTTCAAGATGTTGACTTTGATATGGGCTCTCGACATTGCCGATATACTCATGTCCTCCATAGTAACGCCTATCGAGATGGCCTCCTCTGTAAGGGATGGTAAATAGTGACATTAGATTCTCTGAAGGGTTATGCTCAAGACCCTTCCATTGCCTAGCTTTCTGAAGCTTAAAAATATAAGCATAATCTGGATCAATATGTCCAAATAACGCCTTCCACTGTTTTTTCCATATATGTTGCACTAAACTAACATGATTGAATGCTAAGAGAAACTCCAATGAACTATTAAAATATTCTGATGCATCAGTGCCTACATGGTTTTGCCCAAGACAGTAAACTTGTTCACCCCACAATGTAACTACTAATAAGTAAGGAACGGAACTACTATTTGGAAACATACTCTCGTTGGCACCATAAGATGGAGGAATATCATGTATACCAGGATCAAATGGATGATTTTCAAAGGTGAGAGAAATAACCAAACCTAGTGAGGAATAAGAATAAGGTTGAAGAGTTATGCTCGAGTCAGAATCATTGTTTGGCGAAACACTATATAGAGCCTTCGTGAAAATATTGCACACAAAATAAGTTGGAGAACTCAAAGCCATCCATTTGTTTTGCCTTCGTGCAGCCCTTAATTGGTTTCCCACTAACCGCTCCAAAAGCTTGTACCAAAACTTTGGTGACAGAATAAATTCAGAGATTTCCACCTTGTCGCTAGAACCTTTTACAATCATGAACACGAAACTAAAACCAGAACTCCAAATAGAAAAAGTTGGTTCAATTTCAATTAGAGATTTAGCAGGTTCCATAGTGGGAAGAATGTAGAGAACTGACCCAAATAACTGAAATGTGTCCATCATGAAAAAGAGTGTGAATACAGATGTTGTAGGGTGAAATCGATGAACTTGTAGGCGTCCACCAAAGGTTACAATGAGCAGATTCACACCGGGATCATAGCGGAATGGATTTAAGGCACATTGATCACTGGTCGTGGAATCAAAATGACATACACATATTTTAATGATCTCCTTGAAATCATCCACAACCATGAAATAATAAGAGCCTGCAGACCCATGAATTGTGGTAGGCATAATAGAACCGGGATCGAATGGAAATTCTAATTTGAATTGAGTTGGTGGAAATTGATACGGGGAGAATGGAAGTTTAGTGGGATCGATTTCATTTAAGTGAGCAATTATACCATTGCTGGAACTACAAGCTGAGAGCATACAAGAGAGTGCAAACAACATTTCGTCAAACATGACAAGGTTACTGGAATCACACATAACTGAGGAAATTGTGTGAAACCTTTCATCGAACACCTTGGTGTCAGGTTTTACGACATTGTTCTTCACTGAATTGGCAACTTTCATGTCAACATCCCTAAAAGGTATTTCAGCGAACACCTTGTAGGCGGATATTCCTGAGATCTCCTTTAATTTTCCACCACTCAGTCAGAGTATTCCATCGTTCAAACCAAATGGGAAGTCGTGGACAGCACATTCCTGAAGCTAGGTTTGAATGCAATCATCAACAGTCTCTGAATCAGAGGCCACTAAATCATCGAAGACAAGGGTGGATTCGTCAAAAGACAAGGGAGGATCCCCCTTATCGTCGTCAGATGAGTCCACATCTAGAGGCACTGGATCCGCAACGACTGACTGGGAGTAAGTAGACAGTGTGCGTTGGACATTGTCGAGTTTGCAGAGTATATAAGAGAAGTTCTCGTCCAACTTCCGCATCATATCAAGGGCGTTGACATTGTCACTGATCATGTTAGAGTCATTACAGAAATGCAATGCCAATTTCTTGGTGAAGTGTTTCCAGTCAAAAAATTGTTTGTTGCGATACAACCATTGAAACCAATCATAAGCAGCACCATCGAGATAAAAAGGAGCAAGAGGTAGCCATTCCATTTCCGAGAAACCAAGATATGTGAAATACTGCTCCGCCCTAAATCATAAACAGGCAGTGCTTAAAGTTATATATGCCGATAGTGATCTTTATGGTGAAAGCATTGAGGAAGATGTATGGGAAGTTGAAGTCTTTTATCAATCATCAGCCATATCGAGGTCATTCACTAGCTTAGATCAAATATTGGAAGCAAATGGAAATGATGAAGATCAAATAGATGAAGAAGCTAACCTTAAAGGCTGCATTTTAGGAGAGACAAATCACACAACTTTCAAAAGCTCTAAAGTTGATAAACAAGTTGTTGAAGAACTAGAAAGAGAATCTGGTGGTGGATCATATTAATTATGGTGTCGAGATTTCATAAGAAATTGATGGTTATATCATCACCGACTCGGATGAGGAGGCTAGTACGAATGAAATCTCACAATATTATGGAGTTGCATCGGAAGGAACATGTTTTAAAATCTTGAACAATGAAGTTCCAAACTTGCCCATCAAAGATATTTCTCCAGATAGTACGACTGTCAGGAAATTAAGAGAAAGGGGAGCATAAAAACTCAACAAGGAGGAGATAATTCACATGGTTCAAAAAGGTCATACAATAATATTACGAAGCCATCCCACTATAGAGATGGAGATTTTATCAATACGTATTCTTGTTTCTTTGCAGGAAAATCGATTACAGAAAACTTCATCATTGGAAGAGATAAGAGAAGTCCGAAGAAAACTGTTGAGATCTTCACCAAGGAACGCACATAAGCTTCGATTGAGTTTTCCTACAACAATCTTGGAGTAGTTTCAAAAAAAAAAAAAAAAATCCCTTAAAGGGGGAGTATGAAAATATCTAAAGTGATTTTTTTGAATAACAAATATCATAGTTTTCTAGTCAAGTTTCTAGAATAATCCAGTGTAGTTATCTGGATAAGCATCTTGTAGAAATATCTAGATATTCTAGAGTAGAAGATAACGTAACTAGAATTTTCTTGTTGATGATCTAAAGACTTAGATATTTGTAATGAACCATGGAATAGTCGAATTTTTGTAATATCTAGAATCATCCACATGTAAGTATAAATAGGAGGTAGTATTGTACATTTGTAATCAACCCAAACCAAAACTCAAAACCTAAATCAAAGAGTCTTCTTCCATTACAAAGCTCTTTCTTTCCAAATTCTTCTCTTTACTTTCTAGCTTCCACTTATTTAGTTGAATATTCCGATCTTAGTTAACGATCTGGGGCTAGTAGAAAAGTTCTCCGATCGTACCATTCTCTACGGTTTGAGGGATTGATATTAATTTTTATCCTCATATGCAAAAAATTGCTTTTATTCTGTTAAAATGTTTGTTAGATGTGTAACTGTGGACATCCTCAGCTTACACCTCTTCTCCACCAAAACAATTAAGTTTACTTCTGTTAGAAAATAAGTATGACAAGAAAGTTTTCTTCTCTTCTCTTGCATGGTGCTTTCTTCTGGAACAACATATTGACTTTGAAAGGAAAAAAAAAGAATCAGAAGTGGCTTGTTACATATAGGCCTTTGTTGATTTAATTTTCTCTGATGAGTTGCTTGGTTCCTTTTGTTCAGCTATCAATCAACATTGAAACAACTATTGATTGACAACAAACAGTATTACAAGTTTTTGGGGAAAGACATTCATATGATATCGCTGATCAAGTTGTACACGGAAGGAGGAAAGGTTATTCGTCATGAAGACTGGTACGTATATATTTCATATCAAGAATACTTACTTAATTTGTAGTTCAACAAGGAAAATGTTGAGCATTCTCTTGGTTTCTTGCCATGACATCCTACCATTGTTTTTCAGTTTGTGTAAATGTAAGAGGCAAGTAACACTTTGTTTCGCCATAGTGTACTTCTTTAAGTATGTTCACATTCTGTGCAACGTCACATATTCGATAAACTTAATCCTAAAGTCGCACAATTCATCGTTGGTTAATGCCACTTTTAGCTATCTCCGTGTTCTTGTCGAATGACATAATTTTGCCAAAAGATGTTTCATTTTTGAAAAAACGAGTAAGTCTTGCTAAGTTATGTTCTCCCTCATTGCTAGAATGTGACTTAAACCCTCGACCAACAAGCTAAAGGCAGAGGAGTCTCATAAGTTGAGCGAGCCTCACTCATCTTGCCAAAATATACTCTCTTAGCTTATATTGTGGGGTTCCAGCTCCATTTTTATTAAAGTCTTAATTTGGTACAACTACATACCAACCAAATCTTACCAAGATAACTATATAGTTGCAAAGTTTGATTTTTTGGTATTTTCATGATGTCATTGGTGACATCATTAGGAGTAGATTTCTTCTATAAATAGAGCATTCTTTCTCATTTGTAGAACACACCAAGTTAGAGAGAAAAAACCATTTTGGGAGCAAAGTAAGGTATTCCATAGACTATACAAGAAAAATAGTCTGTGAAGAAAAATAGAGTGTGAGCGATATTTTAGTAAGGTGGAAATCAAAAGAGTGTTATTCCTTTTGAGTGTGTAGTAGTTGTAACACCCCAGAAAAGTTTTCAAACTAAGATTCTAACTGTTCTTCGTAGTGAGTGAGATTTTACCAAGGAATTAAAAATTTCTTAAGTGTTAAGGTCACTAGATGTAGCACCTTGAGTTCCAAAAAGAATTAAATTGGAAATAGCAAAATCTGAAATTTTGCAAGTTAAGCTAAGTATGAGTTTTGGGTCGACTTCAAACGACCATAACTCCTAGCTCAGGATGATTTAGGTGTGCTACTATATACCATAGGAAATATCTTTGAATTATCTTTCCAACGCCGCCGATTTTGCTAAGTTTCGAGTTCGGATGAGTGAGATATGGCCTTTTAAAGTTAGGCTGTCCAGTTAAGGAAACTAAACAGGAAATAGTAAGGGGTATTTTGGTCTTTTCCTTACCCAATCAGATTTAATTCATTTTTAGTAAGTTTTTAAGGGTATAATCTGATTAGGTTCAGTTTTATAATCCTAGTTTACGCCTAGGGTTTTAGTTGAGAGAAAAGAGGAGAGGATCCAACGTTCGTCGGGATTCTTGCGTCTTGTTGCGGATTTTCACCATGGGTTTAATCCCTAAAAGGTATGTAAGCTTCCATAGTGTTGGTTTTGTTCATCCACACGCCAAACATGTTATTTTCAGCACAAATTTCATTCTTGAAGTTGAAAGATTTGAGTTCTTGATAGGTGTTCTTGAAATTCATTCTAAATCTTGTTGTGTTGGGTTTTGGATGATTTCTTGAGATCAAAGTGAGTGTTTTAAGGGATGTATTGAGTATATTAGAGTGTACTTATGTTAAGTAATCAATTCTAAGTGATTGGGGAAGAAACCATTCGATTCTAGGCGAAATAGGGTGAGAAAACGAGAAAAGAAATTCGTCAAATTTTCTGGTTTGGGGCCTGGCGCGATGCGCCTGCCAAAGCACCCCAAACCCTCCTTTGAAGTTTAGGGGCTGGCTCTCAGCGCCACCCATAGCCCCAGGGTCTCCTTCCCCATCCAGTTTGCCTTTGGTTGCTCCGTTTGAGTCCGTTTAAAGTGCACCTTCACTCCTTTTCGATTCTAACTACTCTAAGCTACTTCTAAACACCAAAAATCATTCCTAACATGATCATAAACTTGAATTCATAATTCGAATTCAAGGTAGAGATGAGAGTTAAGTTTTGAGAATTCTTTCGAACATTCTAAGAAAGTCCCTTTAAGTCATTTCGTGGAGTCTTTTACAACTTCTAGTAACTTGTTTCGAGACTCGAGTAAGTGAGCATGAGAGTGAGGAGAATGTATTCGTGAGTCTATTTTGTCATCATGAGATCTTTCATAGCATGAACCATAACTCTTGAATTCATAATTCACATTCAAGAGAGAGTTAAGAGTAAAGTTCAAGTAAGCCTTTGAGTTCAATTGTGAATCCTTTGAGATTAACTATCGATTTGAACTAAGTTTTGAGGAAGTAAGTCAGAGAATAAGAAGAGTTGTATACATGAGTTCCATAATGTTATGTAGACCTACGAGCCAAGTCATTCATGCCCACAAATTCCGCATGAATTCCAGAAGTTGAGTATCTATGAGAGTAGTAATATCTTCATGTACTAAGTCTTAAGTATTGAGTTTCTAACCCCTTTGAGCTTATATTTCTAATCATGGGACTATTACATCTTACCCATGAAGTCTTTGAGTTGATTGTTCATGCCCATAATTCCGCATGAACCCTATGAGTCGAGCAGTCATGAGATGAGAAACATCCTTGAGTAAAGTAGTTAATGCTCATAAATTCCGCATGAACCCTCTGAGTTGAGCATTCTTGAAGTGAGTAGTATTGTTAAAGTTCTTGAGTTCCAAGTATTAAGTTCTATCTTTGGTTATTGAAAACCTTGCATTGAGTCGTTCACGTCCATAATTCAGCATGAACAATATTCTAAGAAGTCTTTTACAAACGTTTTAACTTTGTTTTAAGACTTAAGTTTTGAGTTAAGCAAAGAGTAAAGAGTAAAGAGTAAAGAATAAAGAGTAAAAAGTTGAATTCATTTATTCAAAAGAGTATATTGGGACTATGTATTCCCAAAGAGTAATTGTTTTCACATTTAAACAAGAAAGGAAACTGAGATTTCAAAAGAGCCTTTGAGCTAGTTTTTCAGTAATGAGGAAACTATGATTTCCAAGAGATCTTTTAAGCCAAGTTTTGAGTAATTATCTCAAACCAAAGAAAGAGTTTTGTTTTTACAAACATATGAGCTAAGTATATTTTGAGAGTAGTATTGAGCACCGATATGGGGATGCGAGTTCAGATAACTCAAGTCTCCATAAACCATGTAGCCATCATGGGTAGTAAAGGATCATACTTTTTAGATGACTCCTTAAGATGATTTTAGCATAGACTAGTGGATCCACTAAGTTAAGCGGTCTATATGACGGCAAAGTATAGGACAGTTTTGGCAGCGTGGGCAAGACGTTGTATCACCACTTAGGCTCATAGTGGTGGTTGTCGGTTAGAGAAACTCTCACATAAACTATATTACTTTATTATATAAGTAAAGTTGAGTTTGTTATTGCATTTTATTTAACGAACTAAGTTGCTTTTACTGTTTTATAAGCTTTTCATAGATTGCATCTTTTACTCTTGCATTATCCTTGAGTATCATGAGTTGAGTATTTCAAGTCGAGTATCATATCTTTGAAGTTGAGTATCTAATCTCTGAGTTGAGTATCTTATCCTTGAATATCCTTGAGTTGAGTAAGTTGAGAAGAGGTAAGTATGTTTCCTTTTTATCAAGTTTTAAGCTTATGTTTATGCTTTAGAATTCCTCTTACATGCTCGTACATTCCATGTACTGAGCCATTTGGCTTGCATTTTTTCATGATGCAGACACATGTATTCAGGATCATCAACAGGAGTTTCGTTGATACATCCGAGAGTTCGAGTTAGCTATGGTGAGCCTCCTTGCTTCCGGAGGATTTCATTTACCTTTCAGTTATATCAGTTGTTAGGATGTCGTGGGTTTTGTCCCGACTTCCATCTTTATCAGTTAGAGGATTCATAGATAGTCAGTATAGTTGAGAAGTCTGTATTATTCATTTATTTTATTAAATATTTTAAAGACTTAGGTTGTCTATTTTATGGCAAGTTGAATATATTATTTTATTCTAAGTTTTTCATTTGAGTTAAAGTTTTTTATTTCAGTTTCATGAATTTTATTCAGTTTTTAAGCTTTGTATGCTTGAGTTAGTCTTCCGCTTGAAGTCAGCCAGGATGAGGGTTCGCTTGGGGACCAGCAATGGTTCTCAAGTGTCGGCCACGTCCAGAGTGTAGGCTCGGGTCGTGACAGTAGTCACTTTGAGTATTGTATTTGTGACTACACTGTGTAAAATTCCTTACTATAGTGATATCAGTTACTTCTCTTGGCCCGTGGTTTTCCCTTATTTAGAAGGGTTTCCACGTAAAATTCTTGGTGTCATTATTTTCCCATTTTATTTCTATCATTTGACCATATATATTTTTGTGCTAGTCCGCGTTTTCCCAACAAACTGGTATCAGAGCCAAGGTTTTATCTGAGTATGATCTGTGGTTGCAATATAGTCTGAACTTCCACATTAGAAAAGATTTACTTTGGTTTGCAATAACTATTTTTTGGGGGGGAAACGATGGAAGCCAACACAAGTAGAATATTGACTTTGAATGGTGTTAATTATGCCATTTGAAAGGGGAAAATGGAAGATCTGCTTTATGTCAAGAATTTTTACAAACCAGTCTTTACCACTGTAAAGCCTGATAATAAAACAGATGAAGAGTGGAATCTGTTGCACAGACAAGTTTGTGGATTCATTAGGCAATGGGTTGACAATAATGTATTGAACCATATTTCCGGGGAGACACATGCTCAAACCCTATAGGAGCATCTTGAAAGTTCGTATACTCGGAAGACTGGCAACAACAAAATGTTCTTAATAAAGCAGATGTAGAGTTTAAAGTATCATGATGGTTCTCCGATGACAGACCATCTGAATAATTTTCAGGGGATCATGAACCAATTATTTGCTATGGGCATTAAATTTGATGAAGAAATTCAAGGCTTGCTTTTACTTGGTTCCCTACCAGACTCTTGGGAAACATTGTTGCTTCCAATAGCACACGCAAGTGTACGCGGTCGCACAAGTAATATAGTGGATCTTAAAAGAACCGGATTATCGAACCCAAAGGACTTGTCAATTAATTATTCTTACTAAACTATATTAATTATAATTATTTATTTAAGGGGAGAATTTCAAAAGATGAATATATTAACTAAACTAAAAATAAAGATAAAATAACTAAAAAGCAATTAACTAAGAAAACATAGATGTTTACAAAATCAATGAATGAATCGATTTAGGATTATAATTTACTAACAATGATGTTTAGCATCAATTTCATCAACTTATTTGATTATCTAGTTATTGATTCACAGGGTTAAATGTATGATCATTGTCACGCCCCGAGCCTACACCCTGGGCGGGACCGGCACTCGGAAACCATTGCTGACCCCAAGTAAACCCTTGGCCTGGCTTTCTTAACTCAGCGGAAACCTGACTTAACAAAATAACTCAATGCAATGAAAGGTTATAAAACAACCAACTGATGCATAGCATGCCAAAAGGCAGCTCGAGTCTCAAAATAGAATACTTACATATATACATAGATGAGAGACTCAATACTAACTGACTGATTGTCTATGAAGCCTCTAAAATACTGAGATGGATATTGGGACAGACCCCGCAACATCCTAATAGAACAAAACTAAGTACACAAAATAATTGAGTCCTCCGGAAAGCAAAGAGGCTCACCACTGACTCTGGAGTGCTCAGCTGGGTCAACGACGTGCAGGATGCTGATCTGGGGTACCTGAATCTGCATCGTCATAAGATGCAGGCCAACTGGCATCAGTACATTGAATGTACGAGTATGCGAGCTGGAAAGCTAAACCACGACTCAAGCTTGAAAAGAGTACAAGAGAACACTTACCTTGGCTCTGTTCAACTCATGAATAACTGAACTCAATATATAAAGCAATAAGGCACATGCAATATATAAAGCTTGTAAAACTCTTAAAACATGATGTAAAAATCATATTTATAATATCATGAAAATATCATGTTTCCTCTCAAGGTCTACTTGTGCAATGTATGAATGAAGTCCCATACCCCCATCCATACTAAGCAGAACCCTCGAGGAACCATGCTCTTTCTACTGTGGGAGCTTCTCTAACCGACAAACCACCACTATGAATATGAGTGGTGATACAACGTTTTACCTCACGTTGCCCTAGGATCATCCTATACCTTGTCGTGATATAGGAAGCTAATGATACAACGTTTGACCTCACGTTGCCTGAGGACCATCCTATGTCTGGTCTTGATATAGGAAGCTAACTTTACTAACTGGATCCACTAGCTTAATCTTACGGGTTCATCTAAAAAGTATGACCCGTTAACTCCCATGTTGGCTACATGGTTCTTATGGAGAGTTGAGTTTAATATGAACTCGCGTCCCCAAATCGGTGCTCGATACTACTCCCCAAATGCTTTTGACTCATAAGTGTTTTAAACACATCTTTCTTTAAATGAGATAATTACTCAAAAACTAGCCCAAAGGCTCCCTTGGAAACGATGTTCCTTTTTCTTGAAAACTAGCCCTAAGGCTCGTTTGGAATCGTAGTTCCTTTCTTACTCAAATGTAAAAACATTTAGAAACTTCTTTGGGAATACATAGTTCCCTAATAGCTTTTGAGAAATGAACTCAACTTACACTCTTGACTTAACTTGAGTCTTGAGACTCCTTACTTAGCTTGAAATTCTAAGCTCTTTACTTGACTTGAAACTTGAGTCTAAAAATAAAGTTAAAATGTTCAATGAAGACTCTTGAAAAGCTTGGAGGACTTGCTTGAACTTACTTCTTAACTTGGCTTAACTTGACTCTAACTTCTCTTTAACTTGATACTAACTTGCCTTGAATTGAACTATGGATTCAAGGGATATGATCACACGTATTTGGATGAGTTCGGGATGTTTAGAAACACTTTGGGGTGTTGGAAACAACTAGGTAACATAGGTATAACACCTAGGAACATGCATGAGAAAGCATGGAAAGAATGGGAAAGCTTGGTGCTCTTGGCGCTCTGAGAGGCGCGGAGCGCTAGGCCAAAAACTTCAGAGAGGGCCTGCTGGCGCTCAGAGTGGCGCGCCGCCCCAAGGGCTGGGCTTCAGAGCCCCTCTTGGGGCGCGATGACAGGCACGACGCGCCAATCCCTTCCCCAAAAAACTCGACTTTTCTCCCCTTTTTCTTCAACTCTAAACCATCCTTACTTCAAAGGATCTAACCCCAAACACTAAGGATCATCATATCCCTCAACATAACATGGATTACAACTCAAAACACAACCCAATCATGTCGAATCAAAATCACTAAACAATCATATTGTAAGTAAATATAATCCAAGAATGAGAAGTTTAACTCCACATAGACATAGAGCAATTACAACTCATCATTCAAAGAAAAGATGTAAAATAAATAAAAGAGAAGAAAAGATGAAACCCTAAATCAAAAGTTAATTTTTACATTCATCCTCCTCCTCTAATAATTATTCTTATGAACTATTTATAGATGTAGAAAATCCTAATAATTGAGTCCAAACTAAATTAGGAATCCAAAACCAAACGGAATTGGATTCCTTTTCTTTTCTGCGTGAAACAGTGATGCGTCGCCTCAACCCTGCGCTTCTTCATTCTTCATATGATGCCACAGTGGAATATTCCAATTCCAATTCTAATTCTACTTCAACCAACATATATATTATTTTATAAAGTTTAATCCATTAAGTTGCCTACTTGATTTCCTTCTTCAACCTTCCATATTTATTTAATTCGTTTTAGCTCCAAAATTCTTCAACTTTACACCAATTTACTCCTACAAATAAAATATACTATTTAGCACAATTCATAAAATCCATGCTCGAAAAGGACAAATATAAATAATAAATGTGAGGTAAATAATGATTAAAAATATGTATTTTGGCCTCACATCAAATATTTAGAACTTCATTGTCAAATTCAGCTCCGGATGGTGTGATCTTTATGGATTCCGCCAAGAGTAGTGTCTTGAACGAAGAGATGAGAAGAAAATCTCTAGGTTCTTCTTCGTCGGATTTCCTAGTGAGTGGACCTAGAGGGAGAAACAAAACTCGTGGTTCTCAGAATATAGTACAAAATAGGAGCAAATCCAGAGGCAGACTTAAGGATATTGAGTGCTATCATTGTGACATGAAAGGGCACACAAAGAAGTTCTGTAAGAATTTGAAGAAGGAGAACAAAAACAAAGAGGAAACTAAAGAGTATGGCAATGAAAATTGCCTAGCCACCGTCACCACCGAAGATCTTGTTACCGTCCTTGATGCAGATATGATAAATATTGCTTGTGATGAGTCAAGCTGGGTTGTGGACATTGGTGCCACATCTCACGTGACATCAAGGAAGGATTTTTTCTCTTCCTATACTCCTGGAGATTTTGGAACCTTGAGTATGGGTAATGAGATTGTTTCTAAGGTGGTTGGTATTGGTACAATTTGCTTGGAAACTAGTGTTGGAACTAAACTAGTTTTGAACAATGTGAAACATGCTCCTGATGTTTGTCTGCACCTGATTTATGTTGGTGTTTTGGATGATGAAGGATATGTTAGTACCAACGGTGATGGAAGATGGAAACTCATTAAGGGTCCCTTGGTTATGGCTCGTGGTAACAAACATTGTGGTCTATACTAGACTACTGCCTCTGCTTGTGTTGATATGGTGAATGCGGTTGAGAGTGATAACTCTTCAACGTTATGGCACAAGAGGCTTAGCCACATCAGCGAGAAAGCACTTAATGTTCTAGCCAAAAAGAAATTATTGTCAAATATCAAAAGTACTAAATTAGAAAAGTGTGAGTACTCCTTGGCTGGTAAACAAAATAGAGTTTCCTTTAAGTCCTACCATCCTTCAAGAAAGACAGAGTTGCTTGAATTGGTGCATTCTAATTTATGTGGTCCAATGAAGACAAGGACATTGGGTGGTGCACTCTACTTTGTCACTTTTATTGACGGCTGCTCGAGAAAACTTTGGGTCTATATCTTGAAGACTAAAGACCAAGTATTAGGTGTCTTCAAACAGTTTCAGGCTTCAGTTGAAAGAGAAACTGGAAAGAAATTGAAATGTATTTTTACTGATAATGGTGGTGAATCTTGTAGACCATTTGACGAATACTGCAAGCATCAAGGTATTAGACACCAGAAGACTCCTCCTAAGACTCCTCAGCTTAATGGTTTGGCTGAAAAGATGAACAAGACCTTTATGGAAAGAGTTAGATGTTTGCTTTCTAAAGCAAAGTTGCCGAACTCATTTTGGGGTGAGGCTTTATTAACCGTTGCACATGTTATTAATCTATATCCTACTATTGCTTTGCAAAGTGATGTACCAAATAGTGTTTGGTATGGAAAGGATGTTTTCTATGACCGTTTGAGAGTATTTGGTTGCAAAACTTTTGTACATGTGTCGAAATATGAGAGGTCAAAGTTAGATGTCAAGACAAGGCAATGCTCTTCAATGGATATGGCCTTGATGAATTTGGTTACAGGCTATATGATCCCATTGAGAAGAAACTTGTGAGAAGCCGTGATATTATTTTCATGGAGAATCAAACAATTGAAGATATTGACAAAGAGGAGAAGCTAGAATCTTCAAGTTTTGATGGCATAGTTCATCTAGATGAAGTTCATCACACAAGTATGCATGATGATGTTGTTGGGCTTGATGATCATGGTGACGCCCATAATCATGTATTGAATCAACATGTTGATGTTGATAATAACAATGATGTTGTTATTGATGATCCTCCTGCTCATGAAGTTGTGGACGAATCAAATATTCCGCTTAGGAGGTCCATAAGACAGCGAGCCCCTTCCTCTCATTATTCACCCAATGAGTATGTGTTACTCACTGATGGGGGAGAACTTGAATGTCATGAGGAGGCCATGGAAAATGAGCACAAGGATCAATGAATTGAAGTCATGTAAGATGAGATGAAGTCTCTGTATGAGAACCACACTTATGAGTTGGTAAAATTTCCCAAGGGCATAAGAGCTTTGAAGAACAAGTGGGTGTTCAAAGTTAAAGTTGAAGAACACAACTTGAAACCCATGTACAAAACTTGATTGGTTGTTAAAGGATTTGGTCAAAGGAAGGGTATTGATTTTGACGAAATATTTTCACCTATTGTGAAAATGTCCTCGATTCGTACAGTTCTAGGTTTGTCTGCTAGTCTTAATTTAGAGATTAAGAAGATGGATGTGAAGACAGCTTTCCTTCACGGTGACCTAAAAGAAGAGATTTATATGAAACAACTTAAGGGCTTCAAAGTAGATGGTAAATAAACTTTTGTGTGGAAACTTAGAAAGAGTTTCTATGGCCTAAAGCAAGCTCCTAGACAGTGGTACAAGAAGTTTGAATCTTTTATGGAGGAGCAAGGCTATAAGAAGACTTCATCAGATCATTGTGTATTTGTACAAAAAAATTCTGACAATGATTTTATCATCCTTTTGTTGTATGTGGATGATATGTTGATTGTGGGCAAGAATACTTCCAAGATTGGCGAGTTGAAGAAAGAGTTGTGTAAGTCTTTTGCTATGAAAGCCTTGGGTCATGCCAAGCAAATTTTGGGCATGAGAATTACTCATCTCATAAATGAAAGGAAGATTTATTTGTCCCAAAAGAAGTACATTGAACGTGTACTAGAGCGTTTCAATATGAAGAATGCTAAGCCTGTTAGCACACCTCTTGCTGGTCATATGAAGTTGAGCAATAAGATGTGTCCAACAGCTACGGATGAAAAAGAGAGCATGGCCAAAGTTTCATATTCATCCGCCGTCAGAAGTCTAATGTATGCAATGGTATGCACTAGACCTGATATTGCTCACGCAGTTGGTGTTGTTAGCAGATTTCTCGACAATTTGGGAAAAGAGAATTGGGAAGTTGTGAAGTAGATACTCAGGTATCTTAGAGGAAGCTCAGATATATGCTTGTGTTTTGTAGCATCAGATCCAATCTTGAAGGGCTATACATATGTTGATATGGCAGGTGACCTTGATAATAGAAAATCCACTACTGGATATTTGCTTAGTTTTTCAGGGGAGCTATATCATAGCAGTCGAAGTTGCAGAAGTGTGTTGCACTATCTACAACTAAAGCTGAGTATATTGCGGCTACTGAAGCCGGCAAGGAGATGATATGGCTAAAGCGATTTCTTCAAGAGCTTGGTTTGCATCAGATGGAGCATATTGTTTATTATTGTGGTAGCCAGAGTGCAATAGACTTGAGCAAGGACAAAACACATCGACGTCAGATATCATTGGATTCGTGAGCAAGTGTGTTTTATTTAGAAAATATATTTTGATTGGTTTAAGAGTCGCCACTTAATTTTTTAAGGAAAAATTAAGAAAACTATTCATTTTTCAAATAGATCAAAACAGTAAATCTATTGAAAATATTTAAAGGGTTCGGGGTTCATATTAGCATTTTGGGAAGGGTTTGAAAGCACCCGAAATGCCCGCTAACATGCGGTTATCCAATAATTAACTATTTGGCTAAATTTAACTTAACTTAAATTGCAAAATTAAATTATCTTATAGTTAGAACTATTTCAAAAAAAGGGAAAAAGGAAGTACTTAAATATTAACTAAGTGAACTATCTGATAAAATTATTTCTTTAAGTCTTGTTGAGAGATGACTGGTTTAGTTAAAATTTTAAAGCGAAATGGACGTCTTTCGAGGATTTGAATTGTTGACCTTAAGATCGATGGCAAATATTGGCAAGTAAGGGAGCATAATAAAATGAAGAGGGAAATAGATTTGGGCCCAAATCTGGTCTCTGTCCGCCTGGTCCAGTATTTGAGCCCGTTTTTCGTTTTGGGTGTTTGACCCATTTGAATCACCCGTACATGTCCTAAACTAACATAAAAAGAAATATATTTGTGGGCCTTAGGCCCAAATTTTCACCTGTCCTAGATGAACTAATTTTTCGTTGGCCTTTAGTCCCATTTCTTGCATTTGGTACCTGTCTTACTAACTTTAAACATAATGATAATGAAAGTAAAGGGCTCAGGCCCAAACATAACAAAATACAACTTTCAAAAGTGGGCTTTTGGCCCAATTTCCTCAATCTTTCTGATTCGTAGCACTTTATTGTGCATACTTAATGTATGCGATCTCCCGCAACCTGTACGCCTTCTTTCGGGATTTATTCTTCAATTTTTAAGGGCAGGCTGACTCGAATAAAATAGAATCGGGCCTCCATGGCCCAAAGAAAAATGCAAGGATGGAATCCACGAGGACCCGAACGAATTTCACATGCATCATAAAGAAAGAAAAGCAAGGATTAATGTGAGATCTAATAAAAAATAAATAATAGAAGGGGTATGCCGAATTGTACAAGAATGCATATACTAACTTCAAGGAAATTAACAAGCATGAGAGGAGATCATAGAAATATGCTGGAAATTAGCGAATCTTACAAGCCATGACTAAGGAAAACCATGACTATTTCACGCAAGCACATTTAGCACGGCAGCTTGACAGCAAACTCATAAATGGAAATGAGGGGGGGATCCAACCATTATCAAATAGTAGGGTAATCGAATGCACACAAACAGTTGATACAAATTATTAACTCCTAAGAAAAAAAATAATACTAAATTGACCACTTTTCCACCAAAAGAGATGAGGACTCAAATATATACAAAAAAAAATAATAACAACATTAAAATATACTGACCAACTGAAAATTATTAATGCCCACCTATGCACTTAATCAGTAAGCAAAATTAGGTAAGACCCACATTTAATATGTGGAGGCGGATAAAATTTAATGACGACACTATCCAATACCGCGGTCTACGAGATCTTTTACTACACATTACTAGAAAATAACTAAGCATGAACTAGCTTCCTTACTTTAAAATGAAAGTCACAGGGTGGCCTAACTAAATTACTAAAGTTAGAGAAATCAGTACACTATACCCATGAAGGATTAATGCCAAAGAAGTCGCGCCTTAAAAACGAAACTCCAACAAAACTAAGACTTAGTAAATGAAAACAAGAAACTCGGATTTTGCCGACTCGACTTGCAATGAAGGGCATTTTCGACTGAAACTTAGACAAGTATGAAGACACAATTTAATTAAAATATGTCTTGCCAAGCGATAGGACAAACACAGATTTGTCAAGGAAATGGAGAAGACGAGACTGCAATTAATAAACAATATAGAAGGGCGACAATCAACAGTTTAGGAAATTATTCCTTGATTGAAGAAGGAAAGATAATAATAATAATAATAAAATCATAATAAAAGGAAGCTTGTAACATCAACATTAAAGAGATGAAGGACCATTTTGACACCTTAAGACATTGAGGATAAGGAAATATAGATTCGAATATCCAAAGCGAGTATATCGGACAAGAATCGACGGGATAAATTCGAAACAGAAGAATCCAATCCACACTAAAATTGTTTAAAGACGCCACACCATAACAAACTATCAAGAACTCAATAACAAATATTAACAAAACAAAACGAAGGCATGGCTACAGACGTCACCCTGGAACAAAAAAACATATGATGAGATTATTGAAAGAGAAACCATTACCTTCTTCCGGGCAGCGAACAAGGATGAGAAGCTCGAGCAGGGGAATACGACTTTTACCACGCCAAAACTTGAATATGAACCACAGTCAAGATGTTTCAGCGTAAATATCAAACTCAAGCACTAAAGGAAAACGAGTATTTCCTCTGTATTTTCCCTCAAATGGAAACTGATTCTATCAATATTTTCCAACAATTTTCTCTAAACCCAAAATTTCCAACCTCAAAAATCTCCTCCCTTTCAAAATTTTTTTTTTTCAAACTGTTCTCTGCCCAAATTCTTCAACTCCAAAAAAAACCCCCTGTTTTTGCAAAAAACTCCCCCTCCCAACAGTGAACCAAAACAATTATATAGAAGGAAAAAAAATGGGTTCGGAAATGGACCAAAATTCGGGTAAAACAGGGCCCAATTCCCAATTCAAAAATAAAAAAAAATCTTTCACAAATAAGGGGAGGCAACCTTTCCCTGCGATTTCGACCCATTTCGAAAGAGGAAAGGGTGAATCGACGCTTGGGATCGACTCTTTCGTCCTTGAGCGACGACGTGGCATCATCCCGCGCGAGCAAAGGACAACAAACATTGTTGCCAGAACGAAAGCACATCTGCTTTTCGCCGCTGGAACAATGTTTTTGTACTATTGTTCTGGCCGAGGAGGAAGACGACAAGGAAAAGAGAAACACGTCTGCTCTTCCGTGTTTTGACTCCGTGAAGACGCCGCTTGAACTGATGTTGGAAGCTGCTGGAATTGTTAACGTTAGAGTTGGGTTTCTTTTTGTTAACAACAAAGGGTTGGGTCGGGTCTATTTGAGCTGGGAATTGGAGAAAGAATGGGCTGGGAAATGCGGAGTAGAATTGGGCCTGGGATTGGAAAGATTGGAATGTTGAAACTTCCAGAAGGGTCCAAACTTGGTCTTGCAAAGGGATTGAAGAAATTGGCAAGGAAGTGGCTACAATTGCAATTACAAAGTATTACAATTAGAACCAATTGAAGTTAAAACTTAGCCGATTTGAATTTAATCGGTGAATTCGACCGAAAGTTAAATAAGACGAATTAATATAACTTAATTAATGAGCTTCTTACTCTTAACGAGGCAAAATAATTAACTTAATTATAAACTAAATAATTTAACATATAAACTATTATATAACTAAACTAATTAACCAAACGTTTAACAAAATCTTTTGAGGCGGTTTTCGAATATTCATAAACTATACTTATTATATACAAAATTATATAAAACATATATATTGTTTATAAATTATAAAAAGTAACATATATATTAAAATAACTTCCAAACTATTATATATATATATATAAATATATATATATATATATTTTGAAATGTTATAAAACTAATTATTTTAAATAATTTGAAATCTAAGAAGCTCGAAAATTAATATATATTGTGGAGGTCCAAAATTGGGTGTCAACAAAGTGGAGAGTGAATCACTTCACGTCAAAAAGATTCACACAAGTGAAAATTCTGCAGATATGCTGACCAAGACGATACCGAAAGACAAGTTCGAGTTATGCAAATAACTTGTGGGTATGAGCTCTCTCTAAAGAAGATGAAGATACCTCCTTCCAGTGAATGGGACTGGAGGGGGAGATTTGTGGGGTTCCAGCCCCATTTTTATTAAAGTCTTAATTTGGTACAACTACATACCAACTAAATCTTACCAAGATAACTACATAGTTGCAAAGTTTTATTTTTTGGTATTTTCATGATGTCAGTGGTGACATCATTAGGAGTATATTTCTTCTATAAATAGAGCATTCTTGCTCATGTGTTCAGAAAAAACCCATTTTGAGAGTAAAGTGAGGTATTCCATAGACTATACAAGAAAAATAGTCTGTGAAAAAAATTTGAGTGTGAACGATATTTTAGTAAGGTGGAAATCAAAAGAGTGTTATTCCCTTTGAGTATGTAGTAGTCACTTTGAGTATTGTATTCGTGACTACACGGTGTAAAATTCCTTCCTATAGTGATATCAGTTGCTCCTCTTAGCCCGTGGTTTTTCCCTTATTTAGAAGGGTTTCCACGTAAAATTCTTGGTGTCATTATTTTCCCATTTTATTTCTAGCATTTGACCATATATATTTTTGTGTTAGTCCGCGTTTTTCCCAACATATATAATATTTTGTGTACTCGTCACATGACATACTTTTGCAAAAGATGTTTCTTTTGGGCAAAATGAATGAGGCTTGCTAAGTTGTACTCCCTCATCGCTACAACATGACTTGAACCCTCGACCAATATAATTGGTTAGAGATGGAGGTGTTTCACCAACTGAGCAAGCATCACTCGTCTTGCCAAATATATTCATATTTTGGTTGTATAATTTATTCCTGTTTTTTTTTGAATGTTTTGCAAACAATGTTTGCAGCTGGGATAAGAAACCTTTACGGAATAGGGAGACAGTGAAGGTACCACTTGTTGGATGTATATATGATTGAGGTATCTCGTAGAGCTTCAATGCTTTTAACACATGCTTTAATGGGGTTTGGAAAAGATCCCTCCATGTAAATTGCAGTGATTTGTTTTTAAGTATTTCAATTAGTTGTTACCATATTGTAAGAAATATCTATGTTTGCTTGAAAATATGTAAAGATAATTATTTAATTGATCCATTTGGGCCTCTCCATAGACAATCTTTATCCTATTATTTAAGTTATATTTAAATTTTAGCCAGTATTACTACACTTGGGATAAAACTTGTGTACTGCTTATTTTCTTCTATATCATCCACCAAGACTGACCGTTCGTCTTCGAACTGTTATTCAAAGTTAAGGGGAGATCAGTTTGATTTTTAAACAAAGTTGAGGATGTAAATGTTTTTTTACTCTGATTAAATATGTTAAAGTAAAGTCACTTAGTGGTCCTCCATTTACAGAGTAATAGTGTAATCTCGTGTAATGACCCTCCAGGTCATTTTTAAATTAAAGAATTCATTCCATCGTTTAGAGCATTCTTGTAGCGACCCCAAGTCATTTATGACTTGCTGGCACTGACTGTTCGGTCGCCTGGTCGTTCGTTTGGGTTTTAGGCCCGTTCTCCTGTTTTGGAGATTTTTATAACTTGAAAAGTTGACTTTGGTCAACCTTCTTGGAAGACGTGCTCAGATGAAAATTCTGACAGCTAGGTTAGCTTCGGAAGATCGATTTTGGTCTAGAACGACCCTTTGTTCACTTCCCGAGACTTTAGATAGCAATTGTGGAATCTGGCTCAAATGATACTGGGTGTGGGACCCACTTTTCGTCGAAGCGAGCTCCAAATGGAAATTCCGCCTTCACCATTGAGTCCGAAATATCATTTCCAATCAGATTCCATATAAGGTTTGTATTTTTCCGACTCCGAACGAGTCCGAAACATCGAAATTTAAGTTTGGAGGGTTGTAAAATTTTGACGCGGCGGTGACGTGGCAGAGCCACGTGACGACACGTGGCAGAGGTGGAAATTTCCAGATTTTTAAGAACGAATTTCGTCCAAATTTTTGTTCAACTTCAAATTGAGATTGCTCCTTCATTTTTAATCCAAATTAAGTGATTCAAAAGGCAAACTTCAAGAGAATTTCGAGGGGAATCTAGCGGTGATCTCGAAAACGCGAGGGGAGGCTTCGTTGAGGTAAGAAATCAATTTTTAGCCACTGCCAGTGTGATTTTCGGATGTTTTGTTGTTGAATTTTTGAAATGTGAGATCTTGATCATCGTAAGTCCGTTTTGAGTCATTCTTGTGGCTAACTTGTAGAGTTTTTCGCAAGGATCGTCGTGGTATAATCTGTTTGGGTTGAAAGGGTCTCGTTTTTCCGGAAATTGATGATGAAAGGGCTGTCCTTTTTAATTATTGTGGCTGATTTGCGGTGTTGTGGGCATCTGTTTGTGCTAAAATTTTGGGATATTAGTTTAGTAAGGTAGTTGGGACGTTTCCACGGATTCGATTTTGAGATTCTAAGTGTGGGCCCCACAATCCCGTTTTAGACCCGATTTTGGGTCCGTCTCCGAAAAATATAATTTTAGTGTCAATATATTCGTAATGACGAGGTGATTAACCTTTTGTTAGTGGGGAAGCATTTGGAGACCGTTCGGAGAGGAAAAGATCCGGTACCGTGAGTTGGAGCACGCGTGATCGGCTTTCAGGTAGGCTATGGTTTTCTCTCGTGAGATTGAGCATGTTTAGGCAATTGTTTATTGATTTGCTTGAGTATGGAGGGGTTCGGGTGTCGAGCATGCTAAATTTCTATAATTCCTGCCTTAGACCTTATTTCGGGAAAGTGTTGGATTATGACAGCATGTCTCTTGATATTATTGAATAGCCATATCTGGTGGTGTATATGATAATATTGATTTGAAGTATGTTTGGCCTTAGTCTAGGCTTAGACTAGTGTTGCCATAGACTTGCGAGATTTCGGATGTCGTTGGGCAGTAGAACTTTTTCCGACGTCGTTTCGGACGGTTAGCTCCTTGTAGACTGATATAGCAGACTTGAGTCTGATAGTCGGTAACTCAGCTTATGACCTTGTATCCATAATGCCCTGCTTTTATATCGGCTACAAATACCCGGTTAAAGTCCGTGGTCTAGCTTACTCATTATTGGATACTTCCTCGGCGATTTGGGGTATATGAGGGTCGGACTAAAAGGATTATTTATGGTAATCGGTTTGGTGATATTTCCCGCGACGGATGGTTGGATATTGATTCTTAGCTACAGTACCCGGTTAGAGTCCGTGGTCCAGCTTACTTTTTCCAGGCTTAGCTACAGTACCCGGTTCGAGTCCGTGGTCCAGCTTACCTGTGATCTGGTTTCAGCTACAGTACCCGGTTAGAGTCCGTGGTCCAGCTCATTTATGTCCAGGCTTAGCTACAGTACCCGGTTCGAGTCCGTGGTCCAGCTTACCTGTGATCTGGTTTCAGCTACAGTACCCGGTTAGAGTCCGTGGTCCAGCTCATTTATGTCCAGGCTTAGCTACAGTACCCGGTTCGAGTCCGTGGTCCAGCTTACCTGTGATCTGGTTTCAGCTACAGTACCCGGTTAGAGTCCGTGGTCCAGCTCATTTATGTCCAGGCTTAGCTACAGTACCCGGTTCGAGTCCGTGGTCCAGCTTACCTGTGATCTGGTTTCAGCTACAGTACCCGGTTAGAGTCCGTGGTCCAGCTCATTTATGTCCAGGCTTAGCTACAGTACCCGGTTCGAGTCCGTGGTCCAGCTTACCTGTGATCTGGTTTCAGCTACAGTACCCGGTTAGAGTCCGTGGTCCAGCTCATTTATGTCCAGGCTTAGCTACAGTACCCGGTTCGAGTCCGTGGTCCAGCTTACCTGTGATCTGATTTTGGCTACAGCACCCGGTTCGAGTCCGTGGTCCAGCCCACCCGTGCCCGACCTTTGGCTACAGCACCCGGTTCGAGTCCGTGGTCCAGCCCATATAGGTTGACTCATTAGCTATAGTACCCGGTTCGAGTCCGTGGTCCAGCTTGCACGTGGTGTATTCCCAATTCCTCACTAAAGCTTCAGTTTAGTCTTGATTACTCTCATCTGCAGGTTGAGGTTTTGGAGGTTGGAGAGATTCCGGTTAAAGTCCGGGACGTAATGAGATCTTGGAATATGATTGGGAATGGTTCAGTTACAAGTCCGGAAATTGGTAATATTGTGATAGACCTTCTAGCTCCATTATTTTACTTCAACTGTCAGTCCATCTGCCGGGCTTATGGGGGTCCGTGCAGGTGGTTTCTTTTATTGTGCACGAGCGTACCCGTCGGGTTTATGGGAGCCCGGCGGAGTTAGTTAGATTGCTTGTCTTTGTTGCCTGTACGCTCGTGTACATACCCCCCATTTACTACTCTTTGCACTTGATGTGACCCTTTATTCGCATTTCAGTTTACTTTTGCTTATCTTGCTCAGTCGGCCGATGATGCCTACTGGGTACCTGTTGTTTTGGTACTCATGCTACGCTCTGCATCTATTTTGTGATGCAGGTCCGAGCACTAGTAGCCAGCGTTGATCGAGCTTGGAGTAGACTTATCCGGAGACGGGGGTGAGCACACGGCGTTTTGTACTATTTCAGTCTCCATCTGTATATATAGACTTGTCTTTTTCCTTTCGAGACAGTCCAGTCTCTGTTGTCCAGTTTTGGGACTTGTACTCATTTTGTAGTAGCTCTGTACTGGTGACTTCCAGGTTCTGGGAGGGATCTTTATTTGTATATATGTTTTGGGTTGCTTCCGCCTGTTTATATTGTTATTTGCCTACTCTTGTTTAATTTCTACCCTCAGACCCATTACTTGTTGTTCCGGGTTACGGGTTGGCTTACCTGCTGGTGGGTTATAGTAGGTGCCATCATGACTTGATAAATCGGGTCGTGACATCTCGTCAAATGTCAAGAATTGAATGCCAAGGCACAATTCACGATTTTTGTGCAGCTGAAGATTATCATACATGTCTAATAAAAACAGACAAACTCTGGCTACCTTGTATGCAAGGGCATATCTAGAAGGGGTCCCATGAGTTCACGTGAACTCATGCTTCCCTTTCTAGATCATATATAATAGTGTCATATTTAAAATAAAAAAATTAAATATAAATGTGTGAATTCACGTTCAATGTATCAGATAATAATACGATTATGAATTGGTGCACCTCTAAGTTAGGATAAAAATTTAAATCTTGTATCTATCTTGTCTTTTTGAGCAACACCTCTCCATTATCGGAAACACTTTTGGCATTTCAACTAAATTTCTTTTGCTTTTTTCCTTTAGTCATTCAAAATTTCCAAGTGTGTTACATTGAAAATTATTTAAAAATTTAGCACTGTAAAAAAATTATATAATTAAATCAAATGTGTATATTAAAATTAAAAATTAGTAGTATTATATATTTTGGACATATAATTTTTAAAATTTAATGGTTTATGTTAAGAACCTATAAGTCAAATTGATCAAATTTATATTTAAGATGCATTTTTTCATAATAAAGTACCCATCCTGTCGAAATCCTAAATACATCTCTGGACAGCATAGGACCACATTAAAAAGTCCAAACTTATACGCGTTGACCCACAACATTTTCCCTAATAGAGCCCAAATGACTTGGCCCTATCAATATCTTTATAAAAAGCCCATTTAAGGGAAAAACACAACAAACCCTATTTATCATCAAACAATTTTTATTTTTATTTTAAAGTTACTAAGAAATTTGCAGGACAATAATATATGTGAATTGGTCTGACTTATAGAAGCTAGGCTTGATATTCAATTTTTATATACACAATTTTGAAGTTTGGGACTGTCAGATTAGTTCATAAATGTCATGCCAAACTTCAGGATTTTTTTTTTTTTTGAATTATTGGAGCTTAAAATTTTTGTAACTTCAATCTCGTATAACAATTAAACTTATAGAAATTTATATATAGCATGGGTAAGTCACGTATATTTGACACCTCTCTTTAGAAATTACGTTATGTAGTTAGATGAAAATATATATTTTATTTATGTGTGTATTTTATATATTGGCATCTTGATTTTAATTTTTTCGTAAATTTACTTCTTTATATTCTAATACTTCTACTTTTTATTGAAAATTTTGACTCCGCCACGATTCGTGATTGTCCCAAGTTATTGTGGTGTGTTCAGTTCAGTTGTCAGGCATGCGTGATGCGTCGCCTGCTCCTCATATATGTCATATTAAGCTTTCTATTGTACGGATGTTTTGTGTCATACTAAAGCCACAATCTTGTCAATGGCCTTGTAATCATAAATGATGATAAAAATGCGTGGATAAAGTTGAATTTGAACAGGTTAAAATAGATTGAGTTAGTAATTAAGCAGGTTATTGGCTCGTCAAAAAATTAATTGGAATGAAATGAGATAAAAAGAGAATCATAATCTAACTCGCCTGATTCTTATTAAGTGCATTGCTTTGTTTGTTTTGTTATAAGTTTTAGTACCTAATAAAATTATTATTTTATTCTTTATTTATGATTATAAACTGGCTGCATTGTGCCATCATTTGTCAACAAAAACCCATTAGCAATCCATCAATTGCTTAATTAAAGATAATGATAGTAAAAGTTTAGTGCACTACACCTTATCTCACAATTTATTATATATAATACAAAAAAGAGATGCCCCATTGAGCATCTCGTATCTATATCTATAGTAGTATTAATTAAGTGAAATAATTCGATTTTCTTGTTGTATTAGATTGTGTTCTCATTTGTCAATGGAAAATCCATCATCTCTTGTAATTAAACAAATGATACAAAGTAAGTACACTAGTCTTTGTCCCCCATTTAAAGAAAGGTGGAAATAAAAAAAGTAAATTATTTGGACAAAACCTCTTAGCCTAATAATAACAAAGCAGAGACAATAAATCTGCAAATTGCAATAATTGTTATCCTCTCTATTGACTCTTTCTGCCCTGCAAGAGAAATGGCTTTTGTTGTTATGTCACGACCCGAGTTTACACCCTGGACGTGGCCGGCACTCAAAAACCATTGTTGGTCCCCAAGCGAACCCTCATCTTGGCTGACTACAAGCGGAAGACTAACTCAAGCATACAAAGCTTAAAAATTGAATAAAATTCATGAAACTGAAATACAAAGCTTTAACTCAAATGAGAAACTCAGAATAAAATAATATATTCAACTTGCCATAAAATAGGCAACTTAAGTCTTTAAAATATTTAATAAAATAAATGAATAATACAGACTTCTCAACTATACTGACTATATATGAAGCCTCTAACTGATAAAGATGGAAGTCGGGACAAGACCCACGACATCCTAACTGAATTGAAAAGTAAATGAAATCCTCCGGAAACAAGGAGGCTCACCATAGCTAACTCGAACTCCAGGATGTATCAACGAATCTCCTGTTGATGATCTTGAATACCTGTGTCTGCATCATGAAAAGATGCAGGCCAAATGGCTCAGTACGTGGAATGTACGAGCATGTAAGAGGAATTCTAAAGCATAACATAAGCTTGAAACTTGATAAAAATGAAACATACTTACCTCTTCTGAAACTTACTCAACTCAATGAATATTCAAGGATACTCAAAACTACTCAACTTACTCAACTCAGAAGTACTCAAGGATAAGATACTCAACTCAGAGATAAGATACTCAACTCAAAGATATGATATTCGACTCTGGGTACTCAACTCTGGATACTCAACTCAATATGACTGAACTTATTTCAATATAAAGTAATTTAAAACAAGTTCAATATAAAGAAACAAACTGTTTAAAAACATGATGTCAACTCTGTGTGTATGCAAAGATACAACATAACTCAGAAATGTATGTAAAAATACAAATAACTTTGTATATAAGAATACAATAACTTCTGTGGGAGTTTCTCTAACCGACAACCATCACTATGAGCCTAAGTGATGGTACAACGTTTTACCTCACGTTACCAAGGACCGTCCTATACCTTGCCATCGGTATAGAACCTGAACTACTAAGTGGATCCACTAGTCTATTGTGAAAAGGGTTAATCTAAAAAGTATGACCCTTTTCTACCCATGGTGGCTACATGATTTAATGGAGACGTGAATTATCTAAACTCATACTCGCCCCCAATTCGGGGCTCAATATACTCCCAAAATATACTAGCTCTTATATTTTCTTAAAAAACAAACTTCTTCTGTGATTTGAGATTAGTGCTCAAAAACTTAGCTCAAAGGCTATCTTGGAAATTTCAGTTTCCTCTCTTGCTTCATTTAGAAAGCGATTACTCTTTCCTGAAAACTAGCCGGAAGGCTCTTTGGAAATCTCAGTTTCCGTTCTTATTTATATGTGAAAACATTTTAAATCTCTTTGGGAATACTTAGTCCCCATATACTTTTTGAAGAAAAGAACTTCAACTTTACTCTTTACTGAACTCAAAACTTAAGTCTTAAAACAAAGTTAAAACGTTTGTAAAAGACTTCTTAAAATATGGTTCATGCCGAATTATGGACATGAACTACTCAATGCAAGGTTTTCAATAACCATAGATAGAACTCAAATACTTGGAATTCATGCCGGGTATAGGATGCGCTGGTAGCGTGAGGAAGTTCGATGTATCATCACTATAGCTCTTAAGTGATTGTTTTCGGTTAGAGAAACTCCCACAGAAGTATTGTATTTTTATATACATCAATTTATTTGTATTTTTACATACATCTCAGAGTTATTTGTATCCTTACATACATACAGAGTTGATATCATGTTTTCAAACAGCTTTTCTTTATATTGCATTTGTTTTTAAACTGTTTTATATTGAAATGAGTTCAGTCAGGTTGAGTTGAATTGAGCCAGGTAAGTTCTTCAGTTTCTCTCAAATTCTTTCTAGCCTACGTTGTTTTAGCATTCCAACTCGCATACTCGTACATTCAATGTACTGATGCCAGTTGGTCTGCATCGTATTATGATGCAGACACAGGTTACCAGGATTAACATCCAGCGCCTCGTTGATTAGGTTTAGCACTCAGAGTCAGTTGGTGAGCCTTATTGCATTACAGAGGATCCATTTCATTGCTTTCTAGTTTAGTTCATTAGGCTATTGTGGGGACTGTCCCGACATCCATCTCAATTGTTTAGAGGCTTCATAGACAGATAGATAGTTAGTTATTCAATTCAGTTGTCTTTACTTTTCATTTCATATGTTAAAGACTTGAGTTTGCCTTTATTGCCAGTTGAATGCTCCTTTATAACATTCTAGTTACTTCATGAATGTGTATGTGATGAGTTAAGTCTTCCGCTGAGTTAAGTAAGTCAGGCCAAGGGTTCGCTTGGGGCCAGCAATGATCTTCGAGTGCCAGTCCCTCCCAGGGTGTAGGCTCGGGGCGTGACAAACTTGGTATCAGAGCACAAAGTTCAAGAGTCCTAGAGAGTCTATGAAGCCGTGTCTGTAGAGTCCTGGTTATCGGTGTGAATCGCGCCACATCTATAATTAGGAGCCTGTAATATTTAGGAACTATCTCACTTCTTTCACACTCATTTCGTGCGTAAAGTTTGATTTCTAAAAGTTTCCCTCTAATTCGTGCTTGCACATTTTTCAGATAATCATGCCTCCTCAAAGAGCAGTCAGAGATCGTCCAGCTAGGAGGAATGTTGAGGAGCAAGAACTACCTAATGCACCTGAGGTGCAACCGCAAGGCGAAGTCTCTAATGCTGAGTTTAGAGAGGCTATTAGAATGCTCAGTCAGGTTGTGACCAATCAATCTGGGCAGCAGGGAGGAGCTCGACAAGATGAGGCTGACACTTCGAGGATTCGTAAGTTCCTGAGAATGAATCCCCCAAGTTTCACTGGTTCGAGCACTGCAGAGGACCCAGAGAACTTCATTGAGGAATTGAAAATGGTGTTTGATGTGATGCATGTTGCTGATATTGCGAGAGTTGAGCTAGCTGCATATCAGATGAAGAATGTTGCTAGGACTTGGTTTGATCAGTGTAAATGGGGTAGAGTTGACGATGCACCACCTGCGAGTTGGGCATGTTTTGAAGAAGCTTTCTTGGGGTGTTTCTTTCCCTGGGAATTGAAAGAGGCCAAGGTATGTGAGTTCCTCACACTTAAGCAAGATTGTCACGCCCCGAGCCTACACCCTGGGCGGGACCGGCACTCGGAGACCATTGCTGGCCCCAAGCGAACCCTTGGCCTGGCTTTCTTAACTCAGCGGAAACCTACTCAACAGAATAACTCAATGCTATGCGGAGACATAAACAACTTAAATGATACATATCTGGCCAAAAAGGCAACTCGAGTCTCAAAATAGAATACTTACATATATACATAGGTAAGAGACTCAAAACTAACTGACTGACTGTCTGTCTATCTATCTATGAAGCCTCTAAATTACTGAGATGGATGTTGGGACAGACCCCGCAACATCCTAGTAAGACAAAACTAAGAACACGAAGTAATAGAGTCCTCCGGAAAGCAAGGAGGCTCACCACTGACTCTGGAGTGCTCAGCTGGGTCAACGACGTGCAGGCTGCTGATCTGGGATACCTGGATCTGCATCATGAAACGATGCAGGCCAACTGGCATCAGTACATGGAATGTACGAGTATGCAAGCTGGAATGCTAAGCAACAACGGCTAGAAGAAACCTGGGAGAAACTGAATAGCTTACCTGGCTCAACTCAACTCAACCTGACTGACTTCTTTCAATATAAGGCAATTTAAAACAAGTGCGATATAAAGAAAGACTGTTTAAAACATGCTATAAACTCTGTGTGTATACAAAGATACAATAAGCCTGAAATGTATATAGAAATACAATGAACTGATGTATATAAAAATACAATAATCTCTGAGTATGAAAATACAATAACTGCTGTGGGAGTTTCTCTAACCGACAACCATCACATAAGAGCTATAGTGATGATACAGCGATCGACCTCACGCTGCCAGAGCATCTTATACCCGGCCAAAGGTATAAGACCTGAACTGCCTAATGGATCCACTAGTCTAATCTGAAAAGGGTTCATCTAAAAAGCATGATCCTTTTCTACCCATGGTGGCTAACATGGTTCTATGGGGGCTGTGGGTTCTTTGAACGCTCCCCCAACTCGGTGCTCGATACTACTCCCAAAAATGTACTGGCTCTTATGTTTTTAAAACATAATTATTCCTGCTGATATGAGATAATTACTCAAAAAAAAACTAGCCCGAAGGCTCTTTGGAAATCTCAGTTTCCAACCTTGTTTAGATGCAAAGACCTTTCTTTAAAACCTTTTTGGGAATATATAGTTCCCTAATAACTTTGAGAAAATGAACTCAACTTTAAACTCTTGACTCCTTACTATTTACTTGACTTGCAACTTGAGCCTTAGAATGAAGTTAAAACGTTCAATAAAGACTCTTGAAAAGCTTGGAGGACTTGCTTGAACTTACTTACTTCTAAGCTTGACTTCACTTGACTCGGAAAACTAACTTCCTTGAATTTAATTATGGATTCAAGGACTTGATTGGTATTTGGAAGGACCCCATGGTGTTTAGGAATGATTTGGGAATGATTTGGGACAGCCAAACTAAAGAAAATCTTCGAACATAAATTCTGAAAACAGTGGAGTCCGCGTCCTGTCCGCGACGCGGAGAAGATTTTGTTCACAGAGGGAACAAGTCCGCGACGCGGACGTGCTCCTCGCAAGCTGCCCGACTTTCTCCCTCACGTCTCCAACTCTAAATCCTCTAACCTCAAGGGTTCCAGCCCCAATCACTTAGAAACATAATATCCCTCAACATTCAATAGAATACCACTCAAAAACACAATCCAATCATGTTCCACAACCCACAATAATTCCACAACAACAACAACCAACTTTAACAACATGACCAAACCTTTCTTAATGAATAAAAGGGACTAGGTGTGTGGGGGAAAGGATCACCCAACACTAAAAGCTCACATACCTTGGTAGGGATCACCCCCGACGAAAATCCACGATGATCTCCTTGCTTGATCTCCTCTTCTTCTCTTCTTTTCCTCTTCTTCTCTTCTTCTTCTCTCAAAACCCTCACTCTCACTTCTTTTAAAATGGTAAAACTGATCAAAATGATCAGCCTAACACATTTATAAAACCAAAATAGAAGGCTAGGGAAAAGACCAAAATGCCCTTAATGATTCCCGGACGGATTTCCTTGTCAACTGCCCAACTTTCAAAGGTCATAACTCGCTCATACATACCCGGAATTGAGCAAACTCGGCGGCGTTGGAAAGATCGTTCCGAGGGCTATGCAACCATAACTGGAAATACTTCTAACTCATCATGAGATAGAAGTTATGACTGATCAAAGTTGGCCAAAAACTCACCTTTTCCATACTTAGCCGAAAATTTTCCAGATTTTCAAATCCTTTCCAAAAATGAAAATTTCCAATTCTAAGCCTCTTCAATTATTTCACATTGCCGGATGTTACAAAGATTCTTTGAGTGTGCATGAGTATGGGTTGAAGTTCACCCAACTGTCTCGCTATGCTCCTGAAATGGTTGCGGACATGAGGGGTAGGATGAGTTTGTTTGTTGCTGGTTTAGGCCGTCTATCAAGCAAAGAGGGTCGGGAAGCAATGCTTATTGGGGACATAGACATTTTGAGGTTGATGGTCTAAGTGCAGCAGGTAGAGGAAGAGAAACTGAGAAATAAGGAGGAGTTCAAGAACAAGAGGGCTAAGACAGGGAATGAGTCTGGGTAGCAGAAGAGTAATGCTAACCGGTCGTCTTTCCAACGAAGCAAAAGGAACCTGCTCCATCATCTGCTAGTGCACCTGCACCTAAGAGTAAGGGTGAGTACTTTGGTAAGAATTCTAGAGCTAAGCCTGCCTATTCTCAGGGCAGTGTGGCGCAGAGGGGTAGTAAGCCTCATGCCTGCGCCAAGTGTGGTAGGAACCATTCAGGTGTTTGTCGTGAGGGCTCCACTGGTTGTTTCAAGTGTGGTCAGAGTGGGCCTTTCATGCAAGAGTGTCCAAAGAACAAGCAGGGTAATGGGGGCAATAGAACCCAGTCTTCTTCAATCGCTCCACCAGATAGGACTGCACCTAGAGGAGCTACTTCTGGTACTGGCGAAGGAACAAACCGCTTGTATGCTCTCAATAATCGCCAAGAGCAAGAGGATTCGCCAAATGTTGTCACTGGTATGATTCAAGTCTTTGACTTTACTGTTTATGCTTTGCTAGACCCAGGAGCGATTTTGTCTTTTGTAACTCCTTATGTTGCTATGAATTTTGATATTATTCCTGAGTAACTTAATGAACCATTCAGTGTTTCCACACATGTTGGTGAGTCTATTCTAGCAGAGAGAGTCTATCATGATTGTCCCATTTCCGTCAATCATAAGAGTATCATGGCTGATTTAATTGAGTTAGACATGGTAGACTTTGATGTCATTCTTGGTATGGACTGACTTCATGCATGTTATGCCTAAGTTGATTGTAGAACGCGAGTAGCCAAGTTTCAGTTTCCAAATGAGCCAGTTTTAGAGTGGAAAAGCAGTTCAGCAGTGTCTAAAGGTCATTTCATTTCGTATCTTAAGGCAAGGAATTAGTTTCTAAGGGGTGTGTCTATCACTTAGTCCGAGTTAAAGACTCAAGTGTTGAGGTACCTCTTATTCAGTCAGTTTTAGTAGTGAATGAGTTTCCAGAAGTCTTTCCAGATGATCTTCCCAGAGTCCCTCCTAAGAGAGAGATAGACTTTGGTATAGATCTTGTTCCAGATACTCGTCCTATATCTATTCCGCCATATAGAATGGCACCAGCAAAGTTGAAAGAGCTCAAAGAATAGTTGAAAAACCTTTCAGAGAAAGGCTTTATTCGACCAAGTGTCTCACCTTGGGAAGCTCCTGTCCTGTTTGTAAGAAAGAAATATGGTTCCCTTAGGATGTGTATAGACTACCATCAATTGAACAAGGTTACCATCAAGAATAAGTATACTCTTCCAAGAATTGATGATCTTTTCGATCAACTTCAGGGTGCTTCCTGTTTCTCAAAAATTGACCTCATATCAGGCTATCATCAGTTAAGAGTAAGGGAATGTGATATTCCAAAGACAGCTTTCAGAACTAGATATGGTCATTATGAGTTTTTGGTCATGTCCTTTGGGTTGACTAATGCACCAGCAGCGTTCATGGATCTTATGAATAGAGTCTTCAAACCTTATTTAGATATGTTTGTTATCTTTTTCATTGATCACATACTAATCTATTCAAGGAATGAAGAAGATCATGTTAGCCATCTCAAAATAGTTCTTCAGACTTTGAAAGATAAGGAATTATATGCTAAATTCTCTAAATATGAATTTTGTCTTGAGTCTATGTCATTCTTAGGCCATATTGTGTCTGGAGAGGGAATTAAAGTTGATACTCAGAAAGTAGTGTCTCCAAATCTTGAGTGCAAACACCACTGCTGCAAGCTCAAGGTCATGAGTCGGGTAATTCTTCTCATGTACCTTAAGTTGTCTAGAAGCATAATTTATAACCTTACATCGTTGTATCAACACACAACCTAGTTTGACCCTGGATGCATCACAATAGATCACATAACCATCTGAACCATCTGGTAAAGTCAAGACATAAGTTGTAGTCAACCTAGTTTTCAATTCTGTGAAGCTTTTCTCACAATCATCTGACCATCAAAACTTGACCATCTTCTGAGTCAACCTAGTTAATGGTGAGGCTATGGATGAAAATCCTTCCACGAACCGTCTGTAATAGCCCGCTAGACCCAAGAAACTGTTGATATCTGTAGGAGAGGTAGGTTTGGGCCATTGTTTCACTGCCTCTATCTTCTGGGAATCTATTCGAATTCCTTCACTAGGCGCAATATGCCAAAGGAAGGCAACTGATTGTAACCAAAACTCGCACTTGTTAAATTTTGCAAATAACTGGCGATCTTTGAGAGTTTGCAGAATTCTTAGATGACTCGCATGTTGTTCCTCATTCCTAGAGTAAATGAGGATATCATCAATAAAGACGATAACGAACAAGTCCAAGTACTGCTTGAACACTCAAGGTAACTGGAAATGATCGGGTTGAGTTAGCATCTTACCAACTGAAAGATGTAGCTCATATCTGGTATACTCAGTGGAAGGAGAACATGGGTACAGATGCAGTTCATATTACTTGGGATTGTTTCAGCGAAACCTTTTTGGATATTGAATGGACACTATACATATCAAATCCTCTTGAGGCAGAAAATAATAGTATTGGAGAACAACCTTTGTTTCTCAATAACTTGCACACACTTACTCTCCAGTTCTCTCAATTTTCTGCGGAAATCATAAGATGAACTCCCAATCTAAAAAAGCTAAAGATGTGCAATATTTCTGACTATCCTTCTATTCCTGATTCTCTAATTCTTCTAGAGGAGCTGGAGACACTAAAGATAGAGGTGAACTCCATTGACCCGTTGATTTTCTATGGGGATGTTTTCCCTCCTAATCTCAAGAAGTTGACATTATCAAATTCTAAAATACCATGGGAAGTTATGAATTTGTTGTCTAATTTACCCAATCTTGAGGTGCTTGAGGGGAAATATGCCTTTGCTGGAACAGATTGGAAACTAAATGAAGATGTTGTGTTTCGCAAATTAAAACATCTACTAATTAGGTCCAAAGATCTGCAAAGGTGGTAAGCAGCTGGTAGTGATAATTTTCTTATGCTTAAGAAACTAATTCTGAATTGGTTGTTTGAACTGGAAGAGATTCCCGAGAGTATTAGAGATATAATGACACTAAAATTGATCCAAATAGTTGATTGCAGCTCTGCTGTAGAGAATAGTGCAAAGAGAATTCGAAAAGAGCAACAAAGCTTTGGAAATTATGAGCTTCAAGTTCAAATTACTCCTATGGTATGTTCATTTCCATCTTTGATTCTTAGTCAATTCTTAATTAATATGTTCATGTGGCTTCCTATTTTCTTTCATTTTTCATACACCTGTATAATACATATGAAAGGAACATTTTATTAAGGAACATTAGTTAACTCTGTGTACTTCGTCATCACATGACATAATTTTGCAAAAGTTGTTTTCTTTTTGGCAGAACGAATGAGGCTTGTAAGTGCTACAATGTAACTTGAAACCTCAGACCAATTGGCTAAAGGTATAGGCATTTCACCAACTGAGCAAGCCTCACTCGTCTTGCTTACAACATAACTTGAACCCTCGACCAATATAATTGGTTAGAGGTGGAGGTGTTTCAGCAACTGAGCAAGCCTCACTCATTTGGCCAAATATATTATAATATATACATAAAATATAGTGTTTGATTGTATAGTTTATTCCTGTTTTTGAATGTTTTGCGAACAATGTTTGCAGCTGGGATTATAAACCTTTACAGGATAGGGAGACAGTGAAGGTACCACTTGTTGGGCACGTGACTGAGGTATCTTGTAGAGCTTTGATGTTTTTAACACATGCTCTAATGGGGTTTGGAAAAGATCCCTCCATGCAAAGTGCAGTGCACTGGCTTTAAGTTTTTCAATTAGTTTTTACCTAGCAGCAGCTTTAATTTATCTTTATTGAGTTGTTCTACGGTTATTATTGAGTTGTAATAATTTCTAAATTGAAGAGTGTAATTGTGTGGGTGAAGTTTGTAACAAGAAGCGAGTTTGACTTGTTGGAGAGTAGTTAGAACATTTTGAGTGAACTGTGAAGTTGAGATACTAGAGTTAGTCTCTTATGTCAAGGATATTATTATTGTAAATATATTTTAAAGAGTCATGTACACGTTGAGGCCCTTGCTATTCACAGAAGACTTTGTCATTCTTGGCTATTATTTTTTGTCATCTCTCTGTACCCTAAACTTCAACTCCTAAGATTGTGGAGTTGTAATCTGAAACGTTGCTCTTGAGAAGTTAGTGGAGATCGGTGGTTGCAATCCTACACAATTGAGTCGTTAGCATAAACATGATCGTTCAGATTTGAAATAACTGAATCGAATTGTCATATGCAATATTTATCAGTTACCCACTTGGGTAAATTCCCATTTTCATCAGAGATTGTCATTCCAAACTTGTCGAATATGAATCGGACTATTTTTGGGCATTTCTTCACCAAATCCGAGAATACTCTCTTGATAAACCTTACATCCAAGAAGTTGAAAAGAAACAATCTTATACAACAAAGATCAACAAATCTAATGAAAATACAACTTCTGCAGAAGATGGAAAGAGTCCAATGGCAAAAACAACCGGAATGGGTCAGAGCCCAAAAATAAAGCAACAGTAGTCCAAAAGGATAAATGTGGTTTTTAAAACTTTTTTGAAATGTTAATAAGAATCCTTACTGGTTTATTTGATATTTTGAAAGATTTCTTAATTTCTTTAAAAAATTAAGAAGACTTGAGTTCTCCTTTCCTTCCATTAGAAGACTTGGGAGTCAAATATCTCATTATCATGGAAGTGAATGACAACGAATTAAAAGTTAAAAGTTTCACTTTAAAGGTGTCCTATGAGTTTTTTTAAAGGGTGAGAGAAGTTATGAGAAAAGATGTTTCATCAAAAAGATGTAGACATTGTATAACATTATTTCTTCTTGCTACACATTAATATAAAGATGGATCACCCACCAACAATTTGTTATTAGGATCCTATAAAATAAAATTGTAATTTGAAATCATGAATGAAATTAAATGAGATAAAGTTGAAGTTTTAATTTGTATGGATACGTAATTTTCAGTTTTAAGTTGTATTTTTTGCTCATAAACATAAAAAGTTTATAGATTGTGAAATTCATCAGAATTGTCCAAATTATTTATACAATCTTACCAAATAAGCAAAAGTTCATAAATTAAAGTATAATATGTTACAAAGCTAAAAAAAAGCACGACATTTATTGATGAACTTTAGTTCAATAAAAAAGTAAAATAGAACATGAGTTATAGTTGTAATCATTTAAAATTTATTAAATATAAATTTATAAAATGATTCGGATTATATTAAATTCATTAATATATTAGTCCAAATAAATATTATGGATTGATATAATTGAGTTAATTATTTAAATTCAAAATATGAATTTAATTAAAACCCGCTCCATAAAGCCCATATGCCATGTCACTTAAATCTGATTGGCCGAAGGAAATCATATTCCAATCACAACTCCCCTATTTTAAAACTATAAATAGGGGTCTTCATAATTCAGAAAGAGGATAGAAGAAAAGTCTAAACAAGAAGCTAGAGAAAAGTCGTGGTACAAACGCCATAAAATTCTCTATAAAGCTACAAGTTTAAGAATTCAAGCATACAAGTTCAAGAACGATCAAGATCAAGACTATCGGATTCAAGAACAAGCTAGAAGCCCTTGAATTCAAGTAAGAGTCAAGATCAAGATAAAGTTCCAGTTCAAGTTCATTGGAGATTCAAGATCAAGCTTTAAAGCCCTTGAATTATATTTGAAAAGGCGAATTCAAAGGAATCATAGAGATTGTAACACTCGCACTTTGAAATAATAAAACGATTGTTGCTATAATTTTTCGTTCTTGATTATTGTTTTCTCGACGCGAATTTTATTGTCTACAATAGTATAATATATTTATTGAGTAATTTGTTTGTCAATATCCTTAGTAACTACATCATGTTCATGTTATGTGAATGTTTCATTATTCCTTTGATATTCTAACAAAAAAAATATGTAGATATAAAATAATGATCTTTTTATTACAAAATGTAAACTTATAGGTCAACTTTTGTATTTGAAAAATGTAAAATCATGATATGAAATATTTTTGGATAATTTGGATTTCATTTCATGATTTGAAATCCTGAGATGAAATTACATGTTCAAACAATGATTTTATCTCATAATATCAAATCATGCGATGAAATTGCATATCCAAACGCCTACTTAAATATCATTGAGAGTCCTCCTTCAATTTCTCTTTTTTTTTCTTTTTTTTTAAAAAGGGAACCTAGTACATAAAGCATCTCTCGTTCATGCAGTGAAAGGGCCACATTCTAAGAGTGTGATATAGACAGTTTATCCTAATAAAAGTAATCATCACGACTCAAATTCGTTTCTAGGTCACACAGAAAAAGTATTGCTCACTTGATTAAAAATTTAACTAATATAAAATTTTATATTAATCTAATAATACTTTTATATTGTTAGTGTATAAAAGTTATAAAAAATCTAAAAAAAAAATTAAAAAGAGTTTAACCCAAGATCCATTTTTTTTTTTTATATATATATGCCATATCAAGTCGCTAGGCAATTAGACAATAAAATGATATTCTTTCTACTCTTTGTGGGCATTCCTATTTGCCTCATCTTACTTCTTCTTAAAGCCAAAAGGAGGGGTAAAAATAAGCTTCCACCAGGTCCTATAGGGCTTCCATTCATTGGAAATTTGCATCAATTTGATAGTTTAGCCCCTCATATTTATTTTTGGAAACTTTCTAAGAAATATGGAAAAATCTTCTCATTCAAACTTACTTCTCATGTTCCAATTATTGTAGTTTCTTCAGTGAAATTGGCAAAAGAAGTACTCAAGACACAAGATTTAGTGTTTTGTAGTAGACCTTCTCTTGTTGGCCAACAAAAATTGTCTTACAGTGGTCATGATATTGGTTTTGCACCTTACAATGATTATTGGAGAGAAATGAGAAAAATATGTGTTCTACATTTATTTAGTCTCAAGAAAGTGCAATTATTTAGTCCAATTCGTGAAGATGAAGTCTCAAGAATGATCAAGAAAATATATCAACAAGCTGTTAATTCTCAAGTCGCCAATTTGAGCAATTTGATGATTTCACTTAATAGTACAATTATTTGTAGAGTTGCTTTTGGTGTTAGATTTGATGAAGATGCACATGAAAGCAAGAGATTTAATTATATTTTGGCTGAAGCTCAAGCTATGTTGGCAAGCTTTTTTGTGTCTGATTTTTTTCCATCTTTAAGTTGGATTGATAAACTCATTGGACTGACAGATAGACTTGAAAAGAATTTTAAAGATTTGGATGGGTTTTATGAAGAACTAATTGAACAACATCACAATCCCAATAGGCCGAAATCCATGGAAGGAGATATTATAGATCTTTTGCTTCAATTGAAGAAAGAGCAATTAACACCAATTGATCTCTCTTTGGAGGATATAAAAGGCATTCTCATGGTAATTTCCCATTTCTTTAACCTATCTACTTCTACACGCGCTCTCATATACGTATGCATATATATGCATATAGACATTTATATGTTCGTTTGTACATATGTAGAAAAAGATGACAAATGAGTGGTTTGGATTAAAAATGAATGGGTTAACAATATAGATTATAACCTAATTCACTCAAAATCTTCTTGAGGCAAAATGTGATAGAATTAAGATAGGAAAATGACGGGTCCTAATTCAATTCGCTCAACACAACACGACCTCTTATCTTTTTGTTTTTTTGAAAAAAATGTGAAAGCTAATTTATTTTTCTTAAATATAATTGTTAGCTTGCCTAAATTTGATTTTGCATGTATATTTGAGCTTGGATGGTAATATAGCCCATCTAGTTATACTTTTGTTTGTTTTAACCCAATAGTTTAACAAATGTTAATAGAGTGTTAATTACAAATATCTGTATTTATTATTGCCACTAAAAATATAATATAACGACAATTATATATATTATTGCGGCTAAATATTGCCTTGAAAATTTCTCATGAATTGTCAATTTTTATGTAGAATGTGTTACTTGCTGGATCAGACACTAGTGCATCTGTGATAATATGGGCCATGACAATCTTGATCAAGAATCCAAAAGCCATGAAGAAAGTTCAAGAAGAGATCAGAAATTTAATGGGGAACAAAGGCATTGTAAATGAAGATGATATTCAAAATATGATATATCTCAAAGCAGTGATAAAAGAGACATTAAGATTATTTCCACCAGCTCCACTCTTAATACCAAGAGAATCAATGAAAATATCCACACTAGAAGGGTATGAATTTCAACCAAGAACTATAGTTTATGTTAACTCATGGGCAATTGCAAGAGATCCTGAAATATGGGAAAATCCAGAAGAATTTATGCCTGAGAGATTCTTGAATAGCGATATTGACTTCAAGGGACAAGATTATGAGTTTATTCCATTTGGAGCAGGAAGAAGAGGGTGTCCGGCAATGACACTTGGGGTTGCATCTGTGGAACTTGCATTATCAAATCTTCTTTATGCATTTGATTGGGAGTTACCTTATGGATTGAAAAAGGAGGACATTGACATAAATGGCAGGCCTGGAATTACAGTGAATAAGAAAAATGACCTTTGTCTTATCCCTAAAAAATATTTCTAAATTACATCCCAAAGTGAATCTAAGGAGAGTTTTTGAGGTAAGGCATCAATTGCTTTCGACTCGAATTAATCACTTTGTCGTATAAAGGATTGTTTCGTTGTGCTTTGACAATGGGCTTTTGAAGGGTTATTCTGTAATTGAATGATAATAAGTCAATTTCATTGGTTGTGAATGCATTTTATATATGTAGCTTATCTTGATCTCGAGCCCACATTTCTCTCGCCTTGACGCAACATGTACAACTTTTTATCTCCACTTTTGTCTTGTAGTTCTTCGTACAAACGTTCACATATGTTGTCATTTAACAGCTAACTTCGTTACCTTATATCTATCCCCATTTGCCCTCATAACTTCGACAATAGTGATCAAGCACATCATTTAATCCTTGGTAGGTCATACAAAGGTTTCTTCTTCCTCTTATTCTCTAAAATCCATTATTAAGAGTTTATGTTGATTTGTAAAATACTCACTCAGAATAACTTTGTTGTTCTTACATATATACTTTTTCACACTATCGAAGGATTAAGTAATATAGTTGAATCTTAGCCATCATGCTACAAAAAGCCACCAAGCGTCCTTATTTTTTTTATTGAAAAACCTGAATTAGCTATCTTCAAATTAAAAGTTTTAACGAAGTTCAAATGCAAAACTCCTCCATTTCTATCCCCAAAATCAAAAGGATAAATTTTAGAAATATACGAATCTTCAGCCCAAAACAAAATTTAATATACAATATACAATATTATACGTCTGACATATAATTTTTTTCATGAAAAAATGGCACAGCATGACATCCCATTTTACTAACTGGCAACATATAGCCATCTTTTATTTTCTTGACAAAAAAGGTTTTTAAAAATTAAATTTTGCAATTAGTAGCCCACGTATTGGGAAGTTTTTTAAAAAAGTTAAGTTAAATAATTTTAGGAGGTGGCAACATGATGTCCTTTTTTATTGGGAAGTGGCTTTTTTCTCCCTTTTTTTTTTCTCTTCTTTCACATACACACACGATTCTTTTGAATGGTGCTTTTTTATTGTTATGTAAATATTTATTCAATTCTTTTTCTTCATTACTTTGAATAAAAGATGATTTACTTTCTTGTTTATTAGTTTTACATATTGAATTCTATAAAAATATTCGTCCATAGTGTCTATTTTTTCTCTTTTGCTTTTAAATTCTTGATGGTTTGTTGATGTCTACCCGTCAATTTATCTAATTGTTAACCTATGTTTGATCCCCTCTTGTATTGTCGTTTAATTTTTTTTGGGGTTTTAATTTTTGAAATTGAAGGTTATATCTAATTTAGGCAAAAAATTATGTAATAGTAATTAATTGTGGGTATCAATTGTCATGTTTAAGAAAGTTATGCTAGGATTATTCATAAAAATGAGAATTCTGATTCTAATTTTGTGGATTCTCCATCCATAACTCTAAATTTTATAGCCAAGTAAGTTCTTCTCGTTATTCGATTCGACTTGTGTGTTTGCTACTGAGCATTTTATATTTCATGTGAAATCCTCATTTACTGAAGAAAGAATCTGAAATGTATACAAATTTTGAGAGAATGAATACACGGATATGTATGAAAAATTTTAATATGGTTGAAACCCAACCGACAATAGTTGTGTGAGACTCTATTCAATTTTTAACACTTAGATTTGTGGGCCTCATTTTAACACCACACACTCTCACACCTTCATTTTTTCAAATTCCTCCCTTTTCCTCATAATAAGTATTTTACCTTTCTTTTTTTTAATAGTCTTAAATTTTTATTTTTCAAAAGTCAAATAGAAATATGTAAATTAATATCAATTCAAGTTTTAGCCTTTTTTTTCCGTGATTGCTAATATGATTAAAAAATTGAACTCCATTATAATTATAGTCTTCTTTTCTTGATTTATATATTTTTTTGGTTGATTTTTTTTTAGACTTTTAACTTAAATTTCAATAATAAGTGCAACACCAAGTACAAAATATTTCTAAAAAAAAATTGAAGAACGAGTGATTTTAGAATACTTATAGGTATGCTCTCACTTACTCATTGGTGAACTTTTTTTCAGTATAATTTTTTTTAAAAAAATTAGTTCTGATTGATGATAGTTGAATTAACTAATAATGAATAATTAAAGGACTAAAAACAAGTGATTTTGAACATAAATTCAATTTTTAAAATCATCATAATAAAATTACAAATCAAACTAGAAAGTGAAAAAATAGAATTAAATTTATAAAAAGGTAACTAGATTACAGATAAAAAGAGTAAAAATTTAATTTTACACACACACACACACATATATATTTAAAGAGGGAGATATTTTTATAATCAGTTTGGTGGTTTTTCGATTTATTTTTACTTTGAAACCAAAACTGATTATGTCAAATTTTTTAAAAATAAAAAGAAAATAAATTGAAGTAAAAGAAATATTCAATTTGACTAAATTTTTATTTAGTTTGATTTTCGATATTCAGTGAATACTTCTTAATACAAATATAAAGTGTGTGTGAATTTCTCATTCAAAAATGATCTTTTAAAGGTATCCTAGGAATTTGATTCAATTTTTTGAGATGTAAAATAAACTTTTTAAAAGATTGTTTTTTCTAAGGCTACGGAGGAATAATTATATTTTAGTTGAATTGGTTGAGAGGTGACAATTTTTTAAATTGATTTAGTTGAGGGACATAAATGATTAATGGGAAAGAAAGAGCTAATCAAGTTACTAATTAATAAAGAGCACAAAGAATTAAAAAAAAAAACTGTGAAACAGAGAGGAATATTGAACAAAGAGCTAAAATATTTTGGAGGGAAAAGGGGGGAATTTGGGGAAAAATAAGGTGAGAGAGTGTGTGGTGTTAAAATGGGCCCCACAAATTCAAGTGTCAAAAATTAAATGGAGCCTCACACAACTATTGTTGGTTGGCCTCAACCATATTAAAATATTCCGGATATGTATACATGAATGCAATGCATACATGATGTTCATGATTAAAAAAAAATCTTCAATGCAGTGTATACATATTATAAGTGAATGAATACATAAAGTGTTTGATCTTTTAATATGTATACACTAGAGGGGATAACATAGCTATAAATGTATACTAATACTAAGTGAATGAATACACCATTCTTCTACATATATACAATCATCAAGTATACAATTGGAATTTTTTTTTATCAAGTAACAAACAAAAAAATATATGAAAATACATAATTTACGTTTTTAGGCGGTTATGTATTGTATATATAATTTTTTATGTTTTTTTTTTTTTGTTTAGTGATATTGGTTATACGAGGGAAACAAAAAAAAACTATTAAAATGTCATTTATTAATTTGGGCCATTTTGTGCTTATTTTTTATTTCTCTATTAAATGTTAATTAATGTTGGGCTATTTATTGCTAATTATAACTATCAGTTGTATATATATGTCATTTCCTCATTTTTCATATTTTATTTTTTTACAAATATGATTAAAAACTTGATATAAACTATTATAGACCCATATATAATATTAATCAAAATCATAAGAGGTATTTATACACCTTATATACAATATTATACAAAAAATGGACTTTGTTTTCTTCCTCGAATTCAAGCATCAAATTCATTCAAAAACTACACCAAATTACCCAAAATTTCATAATTAGGCTCCTCACTACCTAACAAATCTCTTGCAACAATACCCTCTCGAACGATGTTTATTTGCGAAAATTTAATTTTAAAAATTTTAAGCTTCGAGTTTCAACAATGACTGCTTATGACTTTAACGAAATGTTAATAATACTTCATAGTAACTTCAATTACGGAGATAAAACAATGACTTAATATGTAAATTTCTTAAAAAATAAGCACAATTACTAATCACTCTATTATATATACATATAGGACCATTCATTTCACTTCGAAAAACAAGCAAAGCAAACACATTAGTTAATTATCGCCATCACCACCGCTATAGTAGCTATCTTCATTGAAGAAGCCGCCTTCCATTAGTAATCGGCTAATAAAATCACATCGGAAAATTTCAAAGATGAATTAGAGAATGAAATGTGGAAAAAAGAGAATGTATTTTTGGTGCGTAGGAAAGAGAAATAAAAAAGAGATATCAATAAGTTAGTGGTTAAATTTGCTAAATTTCAAATAATCATGGCCTATTTTGATACTCCCTATGTTCCTAATTAAGTAGTATACATGCTCGCGTGTTGCGCGGATATTATTAAATTAGATTATAACTTTTTTGTAAATTTCATTTAATTCAATTTAAAATGTTATTGTTCCTTTTTTATCCGAAAGTTATCATAATATAACAAATAATTGAGGGGAAATAGTCACTTGACTTAAAAATATCGTAAGATCTTATATTATGTGCAATAAAATAAAATTTTATTTAAAATAATTCTTATAAATTTTCAAGAATTGATTTTATAAGTAGTGCTACAAACCAACTAAAAGATAATTTTTCGTTAAAACAAATAAATAATATGGATATATATAACAAAAAATCCCTTTCAATAATATCAACTTCTATACCTGTTTGAATAAGTGGCAAATGTTAATTTATCATTCAATCAAAATGTGTATGATTTCTAGAAAATTATTTATGCTTTGTTTACAATTTGCGAAAATGGTAGCAATGGTGATAACCTCCTCATTCATTGCTAAATGACTTTCTACCTATGTTTTTTTATGTTATAATTTTATTTTTTCACAGATATAAAGTGTGTTTAATGTGTTCATGAATATAATTTTGTAACTAACTGATTTTATTATATAATTTAATCCTATTACATGTAACACTTTTTATTATATTATTTAATCCTATTTATTTGTAACTACCACATAACACTATTTACCTCTTCCATTATATATAATTTATTTTAATCAATATTGTTTTAATAACACAAAACTACAAAGGCATACACTTATTATTCTAAATTTTATAGGACATATAACATTAAAAAATTGAAAAACAAAATACCCCCATCACATTTGATCACATATTTATTGGAAGAGTATAATATATCCAATAAAATACTGAAAATTTTAATATATCATAAGTCATAATATGAAACACTTATAAGAGAAATTAAAGAGGAAGCAATATAAAATAAAGCAATTATGGAGAATATTGTAAAAATAGGCTAAAAAAAATTGTGAAGTAAAGTGAATATGGTTTTACCTACGATCCAGCCAAAAAAATTAAATGCATGATTAATCAATATTTTTAGAATATATCCCGAAATTGATAGCAGTGCACTCATCAAATTTCTCATTTTTTAAATGATTAATTAATCACAAACTTATTTGCTTTCACATACGTCTTTTATTTCATGAACCAAATTAAATATTAAATAAATACATAATAAATAAGAAAATATTGTTATATAATCGATGGTTTCATCAATAGTTTTCTCGAGATATAAATGACTTAAACAAACTAATTTTGTATAATTAGGATTGTTTTCAGATATGTAAACAATGTAAATTGCTAAAAATAAGTAAACAATAAAATCTTGATGGAAAATCAAACTATACAATAACACAACTTACTTTCCAGTGTTACCATATGCATTGAAAAGGAATATGTTTTGTATGCAATCATTAAAAAAATATAAATAAATTCAAGTTCATTTTATTTAATATAAAGGGAAAAAAATGATACAGTATTGCAGAAAAAGATAAATTTAGAACCAAAATATGATAAAAGGTTAATTTAGAATCAAAAGAAATATTACAACTTAGTATTTAGTTTATCGAAAATATATCAACACAAAATTTAAAAAACTTACAGAATCTGAATATTCATAGCATGTAAAATTTGTCTACTAGCAAGCTACACAAAAAAAAAAAAAAAAAAAAAAACCGGTCAGAGATAGCTTTGACAAATCAACAAAAAATGTAAAGAAGTGAATGCCTTTCTTATACTCCCTCCGTCCACAATTGTTTGGCATGTATATTAAAAATAGATGTCCAAGATTAATTATCAATTTACACAATCAAGAAATAATTAGTCACTTTTTTCCAATTCTGCCCTTAATAATAGTGTAGTTCAATTGAAAAGTTATGTGGACTTTTGGTATTCTTGATATAGTAGGGCTATATTAGTCAAATTACACCTTGTATTAAATTTTCCTTGATGGGTGTGCATGATCTTACCCTGACAAACAATTGTGGACGGAAGGAGTAGGAAGTAAAGACAAAGGGGGTTAGTGGTTACATATTTGAGCAAAACTGTTTAATTTTATTTTTTTTAAAACGTTTGCAGTTTTTCTTTCCTTTTTTAATTTATTATATTTTAATTTAATTTTGCTAATTAATATTGGTTGTAGTTTATTTTCAAAAAAGAACTGCCAAGTGCATATTCTCACAATAATAAAAGTGAAAAACTGGTGATTTATTTTCTTGAACTCACGTTCCTTTTCTTTTTCTTTATAAAATGAAAAGATATTTTTTTCTAATTTTCTTCATAGGTTATTTATTAGAAACAAATATTTAATAAAAAGGAGAGTTTATTTTTTGGGTAAATCACATAAATATACTATATTAAAGAAATATTTACCATCTATGACAATATAATTTTTCTAACTAAATATAATAAATTTTTGGAATTAAGAAATTGTACAATTGCTTGCCTCTTTCTCTACCCTTTTTCATCTTCCTTCGCTTTTTTTTTTATTCTTCTTCTTCTTTGTCTCTTTTTCTATCATTATTATCTTCCTCCTCTTTTTTCTTTCTTTTTTAAAAAAAAGTTATTCTTCTTTCTTCTTTGAAATTTTCATATAATTAACTTTCTTCAAATCAATTTTTGCCCGTATTTCATTATTGTTACCCAAAAATATGACGGAAAAAGAAATGAAAAGATGAAAATTTGTACAAAATAATATTTTCAAGCAAAAATTTCAAATCTGTAAAATTATAGCAACAAGAGTTCACCATTAATGGTCATTATAAAGCTTCAAATTTTGAATTCATTATTTGAAATTTTACGAATTTGTGATTAGCTTGGATAGATTGTATTACAGATAATTGAAAATGTCGTTTGAAATTTATATCTCAATTTTAAGAGGTTTTGGTTAAGTTTATAATTGATTTTAGAAGAAATATTAGATTAAAACTCGAAAAAGGTGAAGTTTATAGAACTGTATGACAATTGAATTAAAGTTGTATTAGATATGTTTCATAATTGTATTAAAATTATATTAAAATCATGAACAATACATTTATAATACATATTACAAACTTCACTCTTTTTTAGTCGTATCAACCAAAATAATTTAGTAACACACTCGTAATACATTTATAATATAGGAACAATACAATTGTAATACATATTGCAAACACCGCTTTTTTTCTTAGTGATACAAATCAAAAGAATTTATAAGATATATATAATACATGTTTTCTTCATGAATAGTACATTTATAATACATATTGCACACTTCACTCATTTCTTAGTGATACCAACAAGAATAATTTAGGTAACACACTAATAATACCTTTATAAGACACCCACATTACATTTTAATACATATTGCAACCGTCACTCATTTTCTTAGTGATAAATTAAAATAATTTATAAGACACATATAATATAAGTTTTATTCATAAGCAATCCATTAATAATACATATTGCAACCATCACTTATTTTCTTAGTGATACAAATCAAAGAATTTATAAGACACATATAATATAAGTTTTATTCATGAATAATACATTTCTAAAACATATTGCAAACTTTACTCTCTTCTTAATGATACCAACCAAATGATTTACATAACACAGTTATAATACATGCACACTACATTTTTAATACATATTGCAAACATCACTCATGTTTTTAGTGATACAAACCAAAATAATTTATAAGATACATATAATACATGTTTTATTCATGAATAATACAAGTTTAATTCAGTGTATAGATTATTATCTTGTTTTTCATTAGTAATGTTTTTTTTTTAATTCTTAATTTTCTCTTCTAATTCAACTTTAATATTGTGTAATACACTTTTAATGCAAATTTAATTCATTTTGTAGTTTATTATTTGTTACTATTAGATTACTTGTTTAATTCATTATTGATATAAGTTTAATTCACTTTATAGGTCATTGTCTGGTGTTTCATTAGTTACATTTTTTATCCATGCTTAATTCTCTCTTCTAATTCAACATTAATATTTGTGTAATACACTTTTAATATAAATTAATTCATTTTACAGTTTATTGGTTGATTTGTTATGATTAAATTACTTGTTTAATTTATTATTGATACAAGTTTATTCAGTTTACAAATTTCAGAATGCTCTTTCGTTTGCTACATTTTGCATGCGTGTTTAATTCACTTCTAATTCAACTTTAATATGTGTGTAATACATTTTTAATTCAAGTTTAATTCATTTGGCAGTTTATTATGTTTCTTCATTTGTTACGATTAGATTACTTTCTGCTCTTTCGTTTGTGATTAGTTTGGATAGGTTGTTCCTACGAATAATTGAAAATATCGTTTGGAGTTTATATCTCAATTTCAAGAGGGTTTGGTTAAGTTTAGAATTGATTTTAGGAGAAATATTAGATTGAAACTCGAAAAGGATGAAGTTTACGGAACTATATCGCGTTTGTATTAAAGTTGTATTAGATATGTTTCATAATTGTATTAAAATCATGAATAATACATCCTACACTTATAATACATATTGCAAACTTCACTCCCTTTTTAATGATATCAACTAAAGTAATTTAGGTAACACACTTATAATACATGCACAATACATTTTAATACATATTGCAAATATCACTCACGTTCTTAGTGATACAAACCAAAAATAATTTATAAGACACATATAATACATGTTTTATTCATGAATAATATAAGTTTAATTCAGTTTATAGTCCATTGTCTTGTCTTTCATTAGTTACGTTTTTCATTCATTCTTGATTCTCTCTTCTAATTCAACTTTAATATTGTGTAATACATTTTTAATGCAAATTTGTTTTGCAGTTTTTTGGTTGATTTGTTATTATTAGATTACCTGTTTAATTCATTATTGATACAAGTTTAATTCACTCTACAGACCGTTGTCTGGTCTTTCATTAGTTACGTTTTTTATGCATGCTTAATTCTCTTTTCTAATTCAACTTTAATACTAGTGCAATACACTGTTAATACAAGTTTAATTCATTTTGCATTTTATTGGTTGATTTGTTACAATTGGATTACTTGTTTAATTCATTATTAATACAAGTTTTATTCAGTTTACTGATCATAGAATGCTCTTTCGTTTGCTATATTTTGCATTCATGTTTAATTCTCATCTAATTCAACTTTAATATGTGTGTAATACATTTTTAATTCAAGTTTAATTCATTTTGCAGTTTATTATATCTCTTCATTTGTTACGATTAGATTACTTGTCCAATTAATTATTGATACAAATTTTATTCTGTCTACGAATTATTGACTACTATACGAAAGAAAGTAGAGAGAGAAAGAAAGGGAGAAAGAACAATAGAGAAAGAGAGGGAGAAAGAGCAGCATAAAGAAAGAAAGGAGAAAGAACAATGTACAGAAAGAAAGAAATGGAGAAAGAATAACGTACAGAAAGAAAGAAATGGAGAAAGAATAACAGAAAGAAAAAAGGAAAGGGATAAAGAGCGAGAGAGAGAGAGACAAATTTGAAGAGGCTAGAGACAAAAAAAAAAAAAAAAGCCGAGAAAGAAAAATAAATACAATAAAATACATAGTATTGTTAGATATTGCTATAAATGGTAATAATTAAAGAGTATATTTAAAATAAGTAATTATTTTTTAAAAGGGATCCACTCAAGTAATTAATCCTTATTTTTACCCCATTTCCCATATGGACAATTTAAAAAAATTATAAAAAGTTAAAGTAATAGTAAAAATTAGATAAGCAGTACTTTTTAAGTTTTTATTTTTATTTTTTATGTTTGTAATTTTTATTTTTATTTTTAGAATTGAAATTAACACATAAGTGCTTTCACCTCTCCTATTATATAGATAGATTTTTATTTTTATTGTTATTATTATTATTATTATTATTATTATTATTATTATTATTTGTTTTGAAAATATAATAACTTCCCACAAAAAGAGAATCACACACATAGTTAACTACTATTAAAATTTGAATTTTAAAAAATGGTAAAAAGTTAAAGTAATAGTAAAAAGTAGAAAAGTAATACTTTTTCAGTTTTTTTTTTTTTTTTTACGTTTGTAGTTTTTTATTTTATTTTAGAATTTAAATTAATTTTAACAATTTATAAATTCTGTTTTTCGTGGTGCTGACACGTAAGTGTTTTCATCCCTCCTATTATGTCGATAGATTGTCCACTTTTGAATTGACACACCTATTTAAAAACAATGATTGATATAGTGAATTTACCATTTTACTCATATTAATTACGAAGTGGATAAATTATAAATTTAAAGATTTTCAAGAAGTTCTACATTTTTCAAATTTAATTAATTGAGATTTGAAAGGATAATAGGTAATTTTTTTTTTATGATTTGTCAAAACAGAAAAGTAAAAAAAGAAAATTAAACAAGTAATTAGGAACAGAAAAAGTAATATTTTTGAATTAATTGTACTTTCAATTATCTTAACAAAAAATGCCATGTACATCAACATAACCCTCTGAAGTTGTCCTGAGGGGTAAAAAACGACATATAAATATAAGATATTATCTATAATAAATAATATTTATAATTTAATAACTTAGAAAATAAAGTAAATAAACTGTTTTAGTAGGCAGAGTAAATTGATACTCTTCTTACCATAAAACTGTATGTATGATATATAATATATAATATAATATAGTTTAAGGAGTTCCTCCGTTTTATATTATGATCTATGTTGACTTGATAATATATATAAAGAATTTTTCTAATTAAAAGTGTATTTTACTAAACTAATTTTATTAATGAAACTTTGGAACTCTAAATTTGGCTACTACAACTTCATGTAATTATCTAATACCATTGTATTGTATTGTTAGTTTAAATACAACGTTTGTTTTGATTGTTACTTGAATTTTATATATCGTATCATTAAATTCATCGTTGTATAATGATAAAAAGTTTCAATTTGTGTTACAACCGATTTAGTGCGATCACGTCGTTATCTTAATTTTTTCCTCTCATTTTGTCTTTACTTATTATTTAATAATTTTATTTTATCCTTTATCCTACCGTTTTACAGTAGTTTTATCATGTACCCTACGTTCCTTGTAGGTTTATCTTTTAAATTATTGATGTATGATATTATGTAATGACAACAAACAATACAATTTATCTAAATGATATATCTATTAAAAAATAATCCAATACACTACAATATAATATATTATGAAACGATAAATAACAATCATCCAAATAAAATACAAGGACAATATGAACAAGAAGTAATTAGAGTCTCTTGATTTATATTTATATATACTAGATATGGGACCCCGTGCTAGCACGAGACCCAATATATGTTACTGTTTCTGTTTCAATTTATGTGGTACATATGAAATTTGAAGTTAATCAATTTTTTAGTATGTTTTTATATATTTTAAGTTGCTAATTATTTTTATTTAGAGTATGCTTTACGTAAATATATTATAAATCACAATAATTAACAAGTTAATATAAAAAGAAACTTATAAAAAATTCATTGACTTTTGAAATTTCATTTGTATCACATAAATCAGGACAAAGCGTGTAATATATATGAAAATTATATAAAACGTACTATAACTCACAATAATTAGCAACTTAAAATATCTATATATCTATATTTCTCCCAATTTATGTGGTATAGATGAAATTTTAAAAGTTAACAAAAACTTTTTATATGTTTTCAAATATTTTAAGCTATATTATATTATGATTTATAATACTTTTTACATAAAATTTTTATTTATATAAAGTATAAAATAAAAAAAAATTAAAATGAAAACATAAATGTCAGCACGAGTCCAATCTATGCTAATTTCTATGTTTTAATTATTGTAATACCGATTGAATTTGGTGAGCCAACTAAATTTTTTCAAAAGGATTTTTTTTATAAATTTTAAGTTGTTAATTATTATAATTTATAATATTTTATTTATTTTAAACCAATATATGTTTCTCTCTGTCTCAATTATATGACACATATGGAATTTGGAGAGTCAACTAAAATTTAAAAATATGTTAAGTTGTTAATTATTATACCTTATAGTACTATTACGTCATTTTCAAATAAAATATGTAATTTTTTAATTTCAATTTATGTGTCATTGATATAATTACATATATTAAGTAATAAAGAATTAATGTCTAAATTATGTGACACCTATGAATTTTGGAGTGTAAATCAAATTAGTTATATGATTTTAAAAAAATAAAGCGGTTAATTATTACAATTTATAATACTTTTTATATATTTTTTAAATGATATATATATCTTTATGATATTGGTATTAGTATTATAATAAATTAAATTTTATTATTTTTAAATTTATGATCTCAATTGTCAGCCTATGCCACATTATAAAATGTTCCAAAGTAGATATCAGATTTACAAAAATGTCGATGCCAGCTAAATTAATAAAATAACATCTAAGGGCATGAACCTATATATATATATATATAAAGCTGAATATAGACAATATGATGTGACACCTCTCTATGGCCAACATTTCTATTCATTTTTTTTCTCCTTTTTTTGACATTTTATCTTTGTTTTGTATTTTTTATTTGTATTGTAAAAAAAAAACTGAAAGTACTTATGTCATACCTAATTAATTATGCCCTTTATAACATCCATTACACTAATATAGATTTAAGTAAATGGAAATGGAAGATGAAAAGATAAAAACTATTTATTTTTCATAACTATTTATAATTATTTAGCCTATAAAATAAAATAAAAATAGTTGAGGATTTGTAACAAATAAGAACAAATTTCTTCACTTTGGCTCTTCTTCTTCTGACGATGATGATGAATATATGGTATCAACTTATGTCGCTAAGATGTCCATCAAATTTCTAGGTCATGTGACTTTTTTAACAAAAGAGAAAGAAAGAATATCTCATGATTCTTGTGAATACATTAATGTAAAGAAAAAAATCATGTAACAAAAGTTTCTCCTCAAAATAAAAGACTTTTTGAAAAAATATTTATTCCTCCTAAAAGGAGAGAAAATTCATTGTGGTTGAGAAATTTATAAGAAGGCAGATTAGTGTTTCAAAGGGTAAAAAAAATTATTTGGAGAAAAAATCATTCTATTTATGGAATTCTTATCAAATTAGGAGGAGAACAAGCAAAAAATTATTTTGTGATTTGAAAAGAGAGAAAATTAGATATTATTTCTTTCAACCTCATTATTCTTCTAATTTCTTTCTTCTTTTATTTTGCGTTGATTTTTTGTATCTTTAATTAAAGTTTTTTTTTCTTATTTATCTTTAACTAAAGTTTATATATATTTTCTTAAAAAAGAATTTAAAAAGATGATCATATTTAGTTCCTTTCCTCATCAATGCTATTAATATCATAATTAGTGTTATTTATATTATTTTCTTAATTAATTTTTTTTCTTTATTTAATTATTTATTTGAAGAAATTAGTTATTATAACTTTATAAGAATTACACATGTATTTTTACATAATTGATTTGTCATTTTTAAATTTTTTGGTTCATTCTTCATCTTAAAGTTTGTATCTATATGTAACAATAAAGCTAAAATAGAAAATGTGGGGTGACACCTTCTTAGCAATAAATATTTATTTATTTTTATCAATGTTTCTGATATTTTTTGTTATTTTTTCCTTCAAATAATTGTTGCCTCGATTTTTAGTTTTAGTTTTATTTTTTTTAGCATTTTCTAATTTTAAAAGATTGAAAAATTCATATTGAAAATTTATAAAATATAAAAAATGATTTATTTAACTCCTATCATCATCAATATTATTATTAATTGGGATAAGGGTTTGAAAAATACCCCAACTTTGGTCGGATTTGCTGTTGTGATACTAAACTTTCATGAGGACCTATTATCTCCCTAGACTATTTAATACCGTATTTTAAACATATATATTTGCCCACGTGGACATAAAAAATAATGCAAAATTATAAATAGTAATGTGTCCACATGGGCACATATATACCTTTAAAATACACTATTAAATAGTTCAGGGGATAAAAAATACGGTATTAAATAGTCTAGGGAGATAATAGGTCCTCATGAAAGTTTAGTATC
>NC_064292.1:49489456-49523838 GCF_019186545.1 Solanum stenotomum
AATAAAGTTAAAATAGAAAATGTAGCGACACCATTCTTAGTAATAGATACTTATTTATTCTTATCAATTTTTTCTGAAAATTTTGATTATATTTTTCTTTAAAATAATTATTGTCTCGATTTTTATTTTTATTTTTTACATTTATTTTTAATTTTAAAAGATTGGAAATTTTATGTTAAAAATTTAAATAATAGAAAAAATGATTTATTTAACCTTTATCATCATCAATACTACTACTTTATTTGACGTTTTTTCTAAATCTTCATCTCATCATTAATGTTATTTATATTATTTTGTAAAATCACTTATTTTTTATTTTTTAACTCTTTTATATATATATATATAAGTTGGATATGTAAGTGATGATGTGACATTTCTTAGAAGCTAAGATTACTATTTATCTAATTTCTCAAATTTTTGAGTTCTTTTATCATACTAAATACAATATGTTTTATTATAATTACACTCTATATAGTAAACAATATGTTCTAGGAATTAAAACAAAATTATCATTTCAGAAAAATAAATGTTAAATTATAATTTTATTATGATTCAGGAAAGATAAAGATATTATTTCAATATCCCATAACCGCATTCAATACATTAGAAATTAATTGGATATAACTGTAAATGGAAAATGAATCACTATTTAAGGAAAATAAATGTTTGCAATACCATAATAATTAAGGAGATAGTAAGATATTATTTTATTATCCTAATTCAGAACTTTTAATCTACTACTCAATTAAAAAGAAAATGCATTTAATAACATTAAAAAGTTATTAGTTTAATATTTTTTCTCATTCTACTAATTCAATTCACTCAAACTTAATTTTAAAGATAAAATACCAGCTCCATTTTAATTGTTATCAATATATTTCAAAAAATTATCGTGAAAAGGCTTTTCTTGCACCTTATTTTAATTTTCATATACTATTATTATTTTTTCTTTCATTTTTCAATGATTTTTTATTTCGATTTAGAATTTAATGTTTATTCTTAAAACTCTGATGGTACAAATTAAGGTGGAGTAAAATATAATAAATGATGATTCTTCTACTAAATAAGAAGATATAACAAAATTGAAAGGGTGAAGTTTTTTTTTCAAAAAAATAGATAGGAAATTCTATTAAGGTATTATTACGTCATTATTCAATATATTTTTAATATAAATTTCATTTGCTGATGCATTTGTTTAGTACTCCCTCTGTCCCTAATTACTTGTTCACTTTTCCTTTTATAACTGTCCCTAATTACTTGTTCATTTTGACAAATCAAGAAAGTGCAATTTTTTTACCTATTATACCCTCAATTAAATCACTAATTACTTTGAAAATTGCAGAACTTTTCATCTACTTCATAATTAATAGGGGTAAAATGATAAACTCACTATGTGATTAATTGATTTCTTAATAAATGTGTCAATTTAAAAGTGGACAAGTAATTAGGGACAGAGGGAGTATTACAATGTTATTTCACATTACGAGATATTTCTTAGACATTTAAGGAGAATGATACACCGAAATATATATTATATATTAAAGGATCAACTTCATGCAATGGAAGAATTTGTTATTAGCAAATATATTTTAACTTATTTGATAAAAAATATATTCTTCCTCATTTAATAGATGTAAAATTTGAAAAGCTTTATTTTTTTCACAATCTTTATAGTACTAAAACAAACAATAATATTACGATTAAACAACAGAGTAAATATAAAATTAATCAAAAATATTTAATTTTTAATGATCGCGCGAAGTGTGACCAAATTCTCTAGTTTAAAACAAAAAGGTAAAATTTAAATCAGTCTACAATAGAATTCCTAGAAATCCAACTTGAAAAATTATGTTAAAAATGGAAAATAAAAAGTGAAATAAATTTAATTGAGAGTTATCCTTCGTCTGTCCCATTTTATGTGACACTTTTTATTTCTCGAGAATCAAATAGTTTAAGTTTGATCGTAAATTTGCGTATGGTATCTTCAATTTTTTAAAAATGAAATTTATATATTTGTAAACTACGTAAAAATCACAATATTATAATTCACAATAATTAATAATTCAAAATATTTTAAAGATCTATGAAAAATTTAAGATCAAAGATAAACTAAAGAGAGTAAAAGGGGAGAATGGAAAGTAGAAAAAAAGGAAAAAAAATGAATATATAGAGAGAGAAACTGAGGAAAAAAAGTAAGAAAAGTAATTATTCATGTGGGTTGTTGTATATGTAGAAAGACACGTGTACAATTAATGAGCGACAATGAATTTTATAGTACAATTTGAAATGCTTTGTGTACAACTTTGTAGTGCCATGTCTAAAGTCTCACTTCTAATAAGGAGTAATATAAATAAGAAGTATAAAATAAAGTTGAATAATTTTACGATATAATTTCTCAATGTTGGATGATCTTTTGAGATATTTACTCGAAAATTAAGAGAAATTTAACGGTTTTGAAATTATAAGACTGTAAGGGGAAAATGGATCAATCCATAGATAATATAAAAAGCATCTATGTGTTATACATATTACATGTGTCTTTGTGATATGAGTGGGGTAAGCTTAAGAAAATTACATATTTGTCCTTGTTGGTCCTTCCTAACTCCCTACATAGTACATGTGTCTTGATATGAGTGGGGAGTAGTACTTGTGTAATGAGGTGGGCCCCAATACAGTACAACTTGTATTACCTTTGGTACATCTATTTGATGTTGTGTTAGTCTTTCTAACTCTCCTTTCTAAATAAGAGTAAAGTAATATATATATATATATATATATATATATATATATATATAAAAGAGTTAAAAAAGAAAAAATAAGTGATTTAAGAAAATTATAGAAATAACATTAATGATGAGATGAAGATTAAGAAAAAACGTCAAATAAATTAATAGTATTGATGATGATAAAAGTTAAATAAATCATATTTTCTATTATTAAAATTTTTAACATAAAATTTCCAATCTTTTAAAATTAAAAATAAATGTTAAAAAAATAAAATCGAGGCAATAATTATTTTAAAGAATTTACACGCCAAGTTATAATTAATACTTATGTATCATCAATGCTAGTACAATATGTAACATCCGGCAATGTGAAATAATTGAAGAGGCTTAGAATTGGAAATTTTCATTTTTGGAAAGGATTTGAAAATCTGGAAAATTTTCGGCTAAGTATGGAAAAGGTGAGTTTTGGGCCAACTTTGATCAGTCGTAACTTCTAGCTCATGATGAGTTAGAAGTATTTCCAGTTATGGTTGCATAGCCCTCGGAACGATCTTTCCAACGCCGCCGAGTTTGCTCAATTCCGAGTATGTATGAGCGAGTTATGACCTTTGAAAGTTGGGCAGTTGACAAGGAAATCCGTCCGGGAATCATTAAGGGCATTTTGGTCTTTTCCCTAGCCTTCTATTTTGGTTTTATAAATGTGTTAGGCTGATCATTTTGATCAGTTTTACCATTTTAAAAGAAGTGAGAGTGAGGGTTTTGAGAGAAGAAGAAGAGAAGAAGAAGAAAAGAAGAGAAGAAGAGGAGATCAAGCAAGGAGATCATCGTGGATTTTCGTCGGGGGTGATCCCTACCAAGGTATGTGAGCTTTTAGTGTTGGGTGATCCTTTCCCCCACACACCTAGTCCCTTTTATTCATTAAGAAAGGTTTGGTCATGTTGTTAAAGTTGGTTGTTGTTGTTGTGGAATTATTGTGGGTTGTGGAACATGATTGGATTGTGTTTTTGAGTGGTATTCTATTGAATGTTGAGGGATATTATGTTTCTAAGTGATTGGGGCTGGAACCCTTGAGGTTAGAGGATTTAGAGTTGGAGACGTGAGGGAGAAAGTCGGGCAGCTTGCGAGGAGCACGTCCGCGTCGCGGACTTGTTCCCTCTGTGAACAAAATCTTCTCCGCGTCGCGGACAGGACGCGGACTCCACTGTTTTCAGAATTTATGTTCGAAGATTTTCTTTAGTTTGGCTGTCCCAAATCATTCCCAAATCATTCCTAAACACCATGGGGTCCTTCCAAATACCAATCAAGTCCTTGAATCCATAATTAAATTCAAGGAAGTTAGTTTTCCGAGTCAAGTGAAGTCAAGCTTAGAAGTAAGTAAGTTCAAGCAAGTCCTCCAAGCTTTTCAAGAGTCTTTATTGAACGTTTTAACTTCATTCTAAGGCTCAAGTTGCAAGTCAAGTAAATAGTAAGGAGTCAAGAGTTTAAAGTTGAGTTCATTTTCTCAAAGTTATTAGGGAACTATATATTCCCAAAAAGGTTTTAAAGAAAGGTCTTTGCATCTAAACAAGGTTGGAAACTGAGATTTCCAAAGAGCCTTCGGGCTAGTTTTTTTTTGAGTAATTATCTCATATCAGCAGGAATAATTATGTTTTAAAAACATAAGAGCCAGTACATTTTTGGGAGTAGTATCGAGCACCGAGTTGGGGGAGCGTTCAAAGAACCCACAGCCCCCATAGAACCATGTTAGCCACCATGGGTAGAAAAGGATCATGCTTTTTAGATGAACCCTTTTCAGATTAGACTAGTGGATCCATTAGGCAGTTCAGGTCTTATACCTTTGGCCGGGTATAAGATGCTCTGGCAGCGTGAGGTCGATCGCTGTATCATCACTATAGCTCTTATGTGATGGTTGTCGGTTAGAGAAACTCCCACAGCAGTTATTGTATTTTCATACTCAGAGATTATTGTATTTTTATATACATCAGTTCATTGTATTTCTATATACATTTCAGGCTTATTGTATCTTTGTATACACACAGAGTTTATAACATGTTTTAAACAGTCTTTCTTTATATCGCACTTGTTTTAAATTGCCTTATATTGAAAGAAGTCAGTCAGGTTGAGTTGAGTTGAGCCAGGTAATCTATTCAGTTTCTCCCAGGTTTCCTTCTAGCCGTTGTTGCTTAGCATTCCAGCTTCTCGTACATTCCATGTACTGATGCCAGTTGGCCTGCATCGTTTCGTGATGCAGATCCAGGTATCCCAGATCAGCAGCCTGCACGTCGTTGACCCAGCTGAGCACTCCAGAGTCAGTGGTGAGTCTCCTTGCTTTCCGGAGGACTCTATTACTTCGTGTTCTTAGTTTTGTCTTACTAGGATGTTGCGGGGTCTGTCCCAACGTCCATCTCAGTAATTTAGAGGCTTCATAGATAGATAGACAGACACTCAGTCAGTTAGTTTTGAGTCTCTTACCTATGTATATATGTAAGTATTCTATTTTGAGACTCGAGTTGCCTTTTTGGCCAGATATGTATCATTTAAGTTGTTTATGTCTCCGCATAGCATTGAGTTATTCTGTTGAGTAGGTTTCCACTGAGTTAAGAAAGCCAGGCCAAGGGTTCGCTTGGGGCCAGCAATGGTCTCCGAGTGCCGGTCCCGCCCAGGGTGTAGGCTCGGGGCGTGACACAATACTTGTTGAATAAGGTGGGCCCTAACATAGTACAACTTAGATGCTAATACAATAGTTATTGAATAAAATGGGCCCCATAGTACAACTTAAATTACATTAAGAACAACTTGTTGGAGCTATGTTAGTCCTTCACAACTCCCTCTTCTAAATAAGAGTAATATAAAAAAAGAACAAGCAAATTAAAATATCTAATTGTAGTATATAAATGCCAACTAAAATGAAACAAAGAGGGTATTATTTTTTCAAGAGAAGTAAATTCCCATTTATAAGTACATAGAAATTTCAAAGCTTACCATTTTCTTTTTATTTTTTACTTTGTGTTGGATATTCGTATTTGAGCTCAACTAAATTTAGATTTACATAAAAGAATTTCCATATTAAAGATAAAACGGCTCGAAAGCCACTTGACTGTAAGGAAAGGGGCATGTATCCTTATTTTATAAAGAAAGAGGGCTACTTCATGAGCAACAAGCGACAAAGAGGCAGATTCTCAGACTGAAGAAGCAGTGGCTACCATTGCTGAAGTCCAGCATCCGGAACAGCCTCAAGCTGGTGGCCTAGCCAGCGGGTTCTGAATGACCTCCCTCTCCCTGTAGGTCGAGCTTCCTTTTCCGCCCTCTCACGGTGAAAAAAGTGATTAACTATCTCGAAAAAATGTATGTAATCCGCCCTCAAAGAGAGCTCAGCTCAAGAGGACTACATTCAACAGAAGAACGAATGAAAAAGAAATTCCTAACAAAAGTTATTTAGTCATTAGAGAACTCGAACCCGAACTCGAAAGCTTACCTAATGTTATGATTTATTTATATAAAATTTATAGCCCACCCTGTTATGCATCTGTCCACCATTGTCAACTAAATATTAGCCCCCTTTTTTATTTGCTCTCTGTTGAATATACTAATTCATTTGTTTATTCTTGGGATAAGGGTCTGAAAAATATCCCAATTTTAGTCAGATTTACTGTTGCGATACAAAACTTTCATGAGGACCTATTACCTCTCTAGACTATTTAATATCGTATTTTAAATAAAATACGATATTAAATAGTCTATTTAAAATACGATACTAAATAGTCTAGGGAGGTAATAGTTCCTTATGAAAGTTTAGTATCGCAACAGCAGATCCGATCAAAGTTGGGCTTATCCCTTTATTCTTCTATTCCTTCATTTGCACAACTCTTTTTTCTCATTTCCGATCAATTTCTTCTTCTTCTTCTTCTTCTTCTTCAAAAGTAGAACAAAGTCTTCAAGAGAAAAGGGGCAAAAAAATGGGTATTATGCCAAGAAATAGAGGTGGGGAAGGAGGAATAGTAGTTGTTGATATGTTAAGCGAAAGAGCAACAATGATGAGAGAATCAGTACAGAAAAGTCAGTCAATTACAGATAACATGGTTTATCTATTGGGTTCTTTTGACCATCGTCTTTCTGCTCTTGAAACTGCTATGCGTCCCACTCAGGTAAACCCTTTCTGTGATTTTGCTTGTTTCAATTGAAGATCCCATGTTCTTGAATTGGATCTAGTTTGTGCTACTAAGAATATTTGGTGCCAATTCTGATGGAGTGTTGGAATATTAGGAATATCAGGCCCAACTAATGAATTGAACAAAGGGAATTTGGGTTCATTTGTTAAAGGCCCAGCTGATGATAACAATACGTGTACATAGGAATATTCTCTCTTACAAGTTTATTTTAAGTTTGTTAGAACCTAGCCTATAGTATAGGGACACCTGTATAGAATATAGCTGTTTTTCTTCTCATCTACTTGTATAAATGGAATGGAGCACTGATTAATAAAATACACAGAGAAAATTTCCCATAATTCTTCTCATTTACAACATGGTATCAGAGCATTAGGGTTGTTATCCTATTCATTTCTGCTCTTTTCATTTCTTTTGGTAATCTGTTTTGTTTCCATGGGCGATTCACTTCCTTCTGATGGCTCCACCGCACCAACCACCATTGGTACTGCTTCAGCTTCAGCTAAAAGGGTTGTTTTGGACACCTCTCATCCTTTCTTTCTTCATGCCTCAGATTCTCCCGGTATGATCCTTGTTAGCACCATCTTTGATGGTAAAGGTTACGGTGGTTGGCGTAGGGGCATCTTGATAGCCTTATCGGCTAAAAACAAGGTTGGTTTCATTAATGGATCTATCATTCCCCCAAGTATCACTTCTGAATCTCACAGGTCTTGGTCTAGATGCAACAACATGGTTATTTCTTGGCTCTTGAACTCCCTTTCAAAGGAGATTGCTGAAAGTGTCTTATACTCAAAAACAGCAAAACACATCTGGGAGGAGCTTGAGGAAAGGTTTGGCCAAAGCAATGAACCTCTTCTTTATCAACTGCAAAAGGAGATCAGTGAATTAGCTCAAGGAAATTTAGACATTGCTACATACTACACAAAACTAAAGAAACTTTGGGATGAGCTGGACAGCCTTGATATATGCCAAGCTTGCACCTGTGATTGTTCATGTAGAGGTAAGGCTAAAACTCACAAATCTGAACAGGATGGTAGGCTGATTCAATTCCTCATGGGATTGAATGAAGCTTATTTAGGACCTAAGAGCAATTTATTGTTGTTGTCCCCTCTATCGTCAGTGAACTATGCTTATTCTCTGCTAATCAAAGATGAAAAGCAGAGGGAAGTTCAAATTTCACAACATCCAGGTGCTGCTGCTTTTTATGCGTCTAAGCAGCCTTATGTAGGTCAGAACTATGGTGATGTTCCTCCTAACTATACTAGTATACGTGCCCGCGTGTTGCACGAATATTTAAATTAAAAATAAGTAATAAAATTTACTATGTACTTTGTAGTGTATTATTAATACACAATTTAATACTTATATTATTAAAATTAAAATATTATGTTTATAGTTATAATTAGCTACATTTTTGGTTTTTAAATATGTTTTGCTGAAATTTTAATAAATATAATATTAATTTTTTTGTTTATTTTAGTTTGATTAAAAAAACAATTACGTTATGTGTTTTTACATGTTTGATCTATTATTTTTAATTATGGTTAATTGAAATAATAGTATATCCTTGTTAGTAAGTTTTAAAATCTAACTTTCACATGAAATGATTAAATATCAAATTGTAGGCACGATATTCAAATTTTTAAATTTTATCTTTCTATTTTTGTAAAACTCATGTATCGATTACATGATATTTTCTAAAGATCATCTAAATATAGTAATATTTTATTACTAAATAATGTTTACATTTTCAAATCAATTTCACAAAACACATTGAATAGAAAAGTTATATAAAAAGGTTAATCCTATAAGATGTAGTTGTTATTGAAAGAAAAAATCATTAAAAAGAGAGGCAAATCAGTGAGGAAAAAAAGTCATTGTATATGTATTTTTCACAATTTACAATCAAATATAATTTGTAGTTACATTATCAGTTATATTTTTCAAACTTATTAATTTTATTGTCTAACACATATTCTAACAATTGACATATTTTCATAAATCAAGTATAAAGAAGCATGGAATTTTTTAACATACTTTAAATAAAAATTACATATCAAAAAAATATTCATAAGTTTTTGTTCTTTCATATATGAATTTTCAATCAAAAGAATCACAAATTAAAATTGAAATACATAACTAAAGAAAACTAATAAATTTCATCACCCCATAACCAAAAAGAACATTCATCATGTTTTTATCTACATAATCCAACTATTTTATAATGAATCTCCTTCACTAATGGAGGAGTAACATATCTTACTTTGATATTAAAAATAGTCATAAATCATACATTACAAAAATTAAAAACACAACTAATTTTATTTATATTTAACATAAATAGAAAAAATAAGGCCAAACACGATTTTTTTTAAAAAATAAACAAATTTACATTCCTAAATTTTAGGCCTACAAATATTGTAAAATGAAAAAGATAAATATGAACTGTAGAAGAATCCATCGTATATGAGTGCAGTTATTTCAACCACATATTTAAACATAGTTAGTTAATTATTTTTTTTGTTCCTCTTTTGATTTTATCTTCTTCTTTTTCTTTGTTTAAAATTGAAAAATATCCTTTTCCTTTTAAAAGATTTTTAGATTTTAATATTTTTAAAAAAGACTCCATCGTGTGTATGTGGAGTAATTAATTTAGCTATGTATTTAAATATAGTTAGTTAGCATTTTTTTTGTAACTGTTATGATTTTATCTTATTCATTTTTTGTTTAAATTAAAAAGTATCCCTATCTTCTAAAATATTTTTAGTTTTTAGTTTCATATTTAAAATTTATTTTGTTAATTAAATATAAATTATGTGTTAAAAGACTCCATTAGTTATTTTAGCCACATATAATAAATTGATATTTTGAATTCAATATTTTCAAATATTTATGGTAAATCTCAGATGAAAAAAGAGCACTTATCTTTCTCTATTTTTTTTTAAATATTATCTATAAAATATTTATTATTTTTAATGTTACCTTTAAAATATTTAAAATTCAAAATATTTTTACTAGTTTAAAAATTAAAAATATTTATATATTGTTTACGATAAAGTTTATTATTCAAATCATGCATAGTGGCAAGTATGCATGACAATAAGAAATCTTCCTTTGTTATAATTCTTTATGTCATTAACTATGATATTCACACAATATTGAGCAAAAACTATCCATTTGTTATAGGGCCTTACAAATGGAGAGATTTATATAATCATTGATACAACCAAATATCATATTAGGTGCATGAAAGTGAAATGGAACATATCACTTTCATTGTCATAAATATAAATTACCATTAAAATATTTTTTTAATCAATGTCGGTTTTTTAAATAGTTTTATTAATTAGATATAAATTTTGTTTTAAAAGACTTCATCATGAGTGGAGTATTTATTATAGCCACATATTTATAATTAGCTAGTTAATATTTTATTATTCCTTTTTTGATTTTATATTCTTCTTCCTTTTTTTTTGTTTAAAATTAAAAAGTATTTTTTTATCTTTTAAATAGATATATTCAGTTTTAAATATTTCATATTTTAAATTAATAGTTTAATTCAATATAATAATGATTCAATTTTATGATAAATCTCAGATAAAAAAAGAACTTACCTATAAATCCCTTATTGTGGATTCATTTTAATATTCATAAAATATAAAAATAAAAATAAAATATAATAATGATTCAATTTCTATCTCTCGAATATCAACACAATTCATAAGCCATAAATTTTGCTTAAATGAATTATTTTATTGCAAATTGCAATGTTAATGACATATTTTTCCTCCTTTGTAAATCATCTGCAATGAAATGAGGAAAAATACGAAAGAAAGTTCATAAGCCATAAATTATGCTTAAAATGAATTAATTTAATCAATTTGGTTCAATTTTTGATTCAGATAAAATATATCTAAGATCTCCATATACAACATATTTTCTTGATAAAAAAAGAAAACAAAAAAGAAATAAATACTTTAAAAACTGGTCAATATTGTCAATCTTACACTCTTGGCTTGGCAATAAGTAAAATGGAAGTTGATCTTTGAAGATTAGGTTGAACTAAAGTTTCATCATAATGGCCTGAAATGCAGAAATTGACATGATCATCCGGCTCCCAACAAACAATAAGGCTTTGGATTTTTGTTTGAATGTGATTTTTGTTTTACACATTTTTGATGAATTGGTTTTAAAAGGTGTGGATGATGTAGTTTAAGTAGTATTTTTTTTTAAAGATGTGGATTAGAAAGTTTAGACGTTTTTTAAGGGATAAGATTAGTTAATATTTGAAATTCAAATTTGAAATTGATTATTTAATGGATGTGGGTTCTTTTCATTTAAATTTTTTTGGATTGGAAGTTTTTTCTTTATATTATTAACTGAGGTGTGTTATATGGATATAATTTAATATAAAATGAAAAAAAAACACAACCCCATTTAACGTAATCAGATCCACAATTTTAACTTATTTTTATAATTTTTTTTTTGATAATCAGTTTTTAAGTTTTTATTTTTTGATTATTAATTTAAAATAAATTTATAAAAAAATAAAAAAGAAACTACCCCATTAAAAAATAAAAAAAAAACCACTCATTTCACCTACGAATATCCACAATTTTTAACCTTTTTTTTTTTAATAATCAATTTTTAAATAAAAATTTAGTTGGTTACTTCTTCTTCTTTTTTTTGTTATTTTTAAATACAAATTTTAATTTTTTTAAAAAAATTGCTGAATTTTTGTGGTGCTGACACGTGACACTTTTTTCTTCTCCTATTATATATAGATAGATTGCTGGTTCTTCTAACTACGTTACTGGTCCTTCTAACTATGTTGTTGGACCTTCAAAGCAACACTCTAGTGGACATAAATTTACTTCAGATAGGAGAGTTGGGACTGAAGGAAAGAAAAATGTATCTGGCTTATTTTGTTCTTATTGTAAAAGAACAAATCATACTATAGACAATTGTTACAGGTTGATTGGTTTTCCAGCTGACTTCAAGTTTACTAAGTCTAAGAGAATGGAACCTCCAGCTAAGAGCAATACTGCTTATTCAAATGAAGAGGCTGGAAATAGTTCAGGGGACAGACCAATGACTCAGGATCAGTATCATAACCTGTATCAACTTTTACAGTATGTGAAGCTAGGCTCAGATATTCAGAATAACACTGAGGAAGTTGCTACTGCTAATTGTGCTGGTATCACCTCCTTCACCTCACCTAGATCTTACTCTACTGTATCAGTAAATTTAGTTTCTTGGATTTTGGATTCTGGTGCTTCAGAGCATATGACATCTAATTTTGGTCTCTTGTTTGATGTTAAGATGCTTCCTAAACCCATATATGTCGATCTTCCTAACTCTACAAGAGCCCTTGTGTTTAAATCAGGATCTGTTTCTTTATTTCCTGGATACACAATTCATCATGTGCTCTTTGTCCCCTGTTTCAATTATAATCTTCTATCTGTTTATAAATTATGTTTACAATTCAACTCTATTCTCACTTTCTCTGTTTTTGGTGCTATTCTGCAGGGCCCTTCAATGAAGAGGCCACTGGTTCTTGGTAGAGTCACTAGGGGGCTATATCTTCTGCACTCAGCTGGGACCAGTCAGCTCCACTCTACACCTAGTCATTCTTTTCCCGGCAAGCTTTTTAATTCTGTTTGTAATCAAAGTGCTAAGGCACAAGTTTCAGATTCTTCTTTGTTCTTAGGATCAGTTTTTGTTGATGTAAACACTTGGCATTATAGACTTGGTCACATGCCTTTTTCTAATATAAAGTTTATTTGCTCTGTTCCTACTACTTTAGTTTCTTCTCCTTGTGATATTTGTGCAAAGGCAAGACAAACTAAGTTACCTTATGCATCTAGTTCCTCCAAGTCTAAACATATTTTTGATCTCATATATGTTGACACTTGGGGTCCCTACAAAACTCAAACACATGATGGTTTCAAATATTTTCTCACCATTGTAGATGATCATAGTCGAGCTACCTGGACATATCTTTTAAGCACCAAATCTAATGCTTTCACTATATTGAAACATTTTTTAGCTATGACTCAAACTCAATTTCACACTAAAGTCAAAATTCTTAGCAGTGATAATGCTCTCGAATTGGGCAGTAGTAAGGCAGTATCTGATTTCTTCAATTCTGAAGGTATAATCCATCAGACATCTTGTGTTTCCTCTCCACAACAAAATGGTGTGGTGGAGAGAAAGCACAGACATCTGTTAGAAGTTTGTAGGTCTTTGCTTTTCCAATCTAAAGTTCCTACACATTTTTGGGGGGAATGTCTCCTAACAGCAACTTTTTTGATCAACAGATTCCCTACTAGACTTTTAAATATGAAAACTCCTTATGAGCTCTTATTTGGTCATCCACCTAGTTATTCTCTTTTAAGATGTTTTGGCTGTCTTTGTTATGCATCAACTCTGCTTGTGCATATGTCCAAATTAGACCCTAGATCAATCAAATGTGTCTTCTTGGGTTACCCTTTTGGGAAGAAAGGGTACAAGGTTTTAGATCTAACTACAAACAGAATTTTTGTGTCGAGATATGTTGTTTTCCATGAAAACGTCTATCCTTTTTCCTATACTTCTCTTAGTGTCCCTACTTTTCCTTTTACTCAATCTATTCCCGCTTCTACAGATTACTCTCCCACTCCTTCTTCCTCTTTTGATACTTCATCTGATGTACCTGAACTCTCCCCTGCATCTCTTACTACTTCAGATTTATCTTCTCCTCCTCTTGAGCTTCAGCAGGACATGGTGCTCCCAGTAGTTCAGTCACAACATCCATCCATCAGACACTCTTCTAGAGTCCGTCACCCTCCTAAATATCTCAATGATTTTATTTGTAACTCAGTCATTCTCACTGACCTCACTCAGCAGTGTTTTGCTGCTATTGTCTCTCCTCCCTCTCTTTCTTTCTCAGCTCTGTCTTGTACTAATCAGTCTCTTCTAAATTCGGTCTCCTACATCACCGAGACTACCTCATACTCTCAAGCTTGCTTACATCCTGACTGGCAGTTAGCCATGGCAAAGGAATTTGAGGCACTCAAAGCTAACAATACATGGGACATAGTTCAATTACCCGAGGGTAAGAAGGCTTTGCCTTGTAAGTGGGTCTATAAGATCAAATATAAACAAGATGGCACGGTTGAAAGATTCAAGGCACGACTTGTTGTGCGGGGGGATATTCAAAAGGAAGGTGTCGATTTCACAGAAACCTATTCCCCTGTTGTCAAAATGACAACTATTCGTTGTCTTTTGGCTGTGGCAGTGAAAAAGAATTGGCATATTTCACAACTATACGTCAATAATGCCTTCTTACATGGTGATTTGCAGGAAGAGGTCTATATGAAGTTTGGTATGCCAGCACCTAGTCAATCACATGTATGCAAGCTCAAGAAATCTTTATATAGGTTGCACCAAGCTTCCAGGCAATGGTATGCTCGTTTGACTGCAGCTTTGAATTTCAAGGGGTATTCTCATTCTCTTAACGACTATTCTCTTTTCTTTAAGAAAGTTCAAGGTAATGTGTCTATCCTAGCGGTTTATGTTGACGACATTCTACTTACAGGGGATGATCCTTTAGAGCTTGAGTCTCTTAAGTTCTTTCTCAATTCTGAGTTTAAAATCAAGGATTTAGGTGCTGCTCATTATTTCTTAGGCATGGAAATCATCAGAGAGCCTCAGGGTATAATTTTGGGACAAATAAAATTTACGTTGGATTTATTAAATGATTTTGGTTGCACAGACTTGATGCTAGTGTCTTCACCATTGGATCCTGCTACAAGACTCCAACTTGATGAGGGGGAACTTTTGTCAAATCCTACTTTCTATCGTATGTTGCTGGGTAAATTGAACTTTCTCACACATACATGCCCAGACCTCTCCTTTGCGGTTCAACATCTTAGTCAATTTATGCAATCTCCACGACAACCTCACCTTGATGCGGCTGTTCGATGCCTCCGATATCTTCTCATGGACCCTGGTTTAGGTATTTTCATCCCTTCTAATTCTTCCTTTGATCTACTTGCCTTCTGTGATTCTGATTGGGGGCGTTGCCCAGATACTAGACGTTCAATCAGTGGTTATTATATTACTCTTGGTGGTTCACCTGTATCGTGGAAATCAAAGAAACAGTCGTTGGTATCTCTTTCATCAGCTGAAGCTGAGTATCGCTCCATGCGAAGGGTTGTGGCAGAAATCACTTGGTTGGTTCGTTTACTTGCTGATCTTGGTGTTCCTTCTCCTCTACCTGTTCCTCTTCATTCGGATAGCCACGCAGCCATTCACATCGCTAAGAATCCGGTGTTCCACAAACGCACCAAACATGTGGATCTGGATTGTCATTTTGTGCGGCAACAATACCTTTCCGGGCTCATTTCTTTGAATTTTATCCCTTCAACTGCTCAATTGGCTGATGTGTTCACAAAGCCCCTTACTGGGCCAGTTCATCGATCTTTCCTAGACAAGTTGGGGATTGTTTCACCACCCTCCAACTTGAGGGGGGGTGTTGGAATATCAGGAATATCAGGCCCAACTAATGAATTGGACAAAAGGAATTTGGGTTCATTTGTTAAAGGCCAAGCTGATGATAACAATACGTGTACATAGGAATATTCTCTCTTACAAGTTTGTTTTGTTTTAAGTTTGTTAGAACCTAGCCTATAGTATAGGGACACCTGTATAGAATATAACTGTTTTTCTTCTCTTCTACTTGTATAAATGGAATGGAGCACTGATCAATAAAATACACAGAGAAAATTTCCCATAATTCTTCTCATTTACAACATGGAGAAAAATGGAAAGAAAGGAACTTTTTAGTTCAAAGTTTGGATATGTTAGTAGAAAAGAGTTAATATGAGAAAATTGAAAACAAAGTATGATCCACGCTTTTTACTAAGGGGTTTGTGAAATAAAGATTTGAACTTGGAACCTCAAGGTGAATTCTGAACCCTTAAACCACTGAGGTGACCTGTAGTCTTGTGTTTAGGAGATTGATAATCTATGTATGCATAATAAAAATGTAATTTTTTGATGAGGGGCTTCAGGTGAACACCCTCAAGCCCTCTTAGATCCGTTCTTGGTGGTGTTGTTGATTTGTTTGTTTTTGGGGGTGGAGGTGGGGGTTCTATATTTGGGTGGGAACTAAAGTGATTCTTGCTTGATAGGATCTGAATGTTGAAAGAGATGAGATTTGGGTTTGTTTAGCATTTCATGATTTCTATTTTGAGCCAACCGGGCTGATTGAAAGTTCTTACAGCTAACTAATGTTCCTGATGGAGAAAAATGAAAGAAAAGAACTTTTAGTTCAATTTTTTAATATGTTAGTAGAAAAGAATGACTACGAGAAAATTGAAAGCTAAGTGTGAGTTTTGTTGATTTTTCTTCTTTTTTTTTTTTGGAAGAGGGGGTGGGGCTTTATACTTGCCTTGGGAACTAAAGTTATTCTTGGTTGATAGGATCTGAATGTAAAAAGAGATGAAATTTGGTTTTGTTTGTCATTTCATTATTTCCATTTTGAGCCAACCGGGCTGATTGAAAAGAATTTTTTTAGTTCAAATTTTGAATATATTAGTAGAAAAGAATGTGTAAGAGAAATTAAAAACAAAGTGGGACTTCTGTTTTGATTTTTTTTTTTGTGTGCGCGCGGGTGTGTGTGTGTGTGTATACTTGTGTTGGGAACTAAAGTGATTCTTGTTGAAGGATCTGACTGTTGAAAGAGATGAGTTTTGGGTTTGTTTTTCATTTCATGATTTCCATTTTGAGCCAACCGGGCTGATTGAAAGTTCTTACAACTAATTAGCGTTCCTGATGGAGAAAAATGGAAAGTAAAGAACTTTTAGTTCATTTTTTTTAATATGTTAGTAGAAAAGAATGAAGACGAGAAATTGAAAGCAAAGTGCGACTTTTGTTGATTTTTCTTTTTATTTTGGTGAAGAAGCATGGGATTTATACTTACGTTGGGAACTGAAGTGATTCTTGCTTGATAGGATCTGAATGTTGAAAGAGATGAGCTTTGGGTTTGTTTGTCATTTCATGATTTCCATATTGAGCTAACCGGGCTGATTGAAATTCTTACAACTGATTTTGGTTAAGACTTGCTGATTTGTTGCATCGACATTTTTGGTCTTTTCAGTTTTGCCATTTATTGACTGGTACTCAATGTGCTCTTTGTAGATTAGGACTCATGCTATCGGAAGGCTCATGAGAACATCGATAGGACTTTGAAGGCCGCGGATGTTATACTGTCCCAATTTGATCTTTCTCGTTGGGTTTGTTTTAACTTCTGATATGCGTCATTGATTTATGCAACTCTGGTAGAAAAATTTGTTTGGTTTCTGCTAAACATGCCGTGCATTTAGTAGCAGAGTTTTGGTGTTTTATTTGTGATCTGTTGAAGTATTTTGGGATTTTCCAATGAATTGTGCCCTTACAGTGTGGAGATTAATTTGTAAAACCAACTATTCTATCAGATGCTCATAAGTTTGATTCCTATTTGACATTTATATGGAGACGATATGGGTAGTGCCTAATTTTACAATAAATTTCAGATGTCACCAGCAGGATATTATGTATACATATCCAAGAAAAATAGATAGAGTAGTATGAGGCTGAACGCATATCACAATAGTACCCCAATTGACTTGGGATTTTACTGGTAAAAGATGTTATCAATAGAATAGAAAAAATAGTTTAGGATTTTTATGTATGAATAGATGCCTTCAAGATGATTTTTACTGGATATATAGTTGCAGTCCATTGCAATGTAGTTGCAGTGGAGTTGTATGGTGAAATGAAGGATCTAAATGTATTGTTCTCCTTCATGATGTCCTAAAATCACCTCTTTTGCATTTCTGCTGCCTACTAACCAAAAGGTGCACCACATCACCCTCGCCTTCTTGACGTGCACCTCACTTAATATTCTTGGAGGGTTTCTTCTCATTATGTTTCTATTTCCAATTTTCTTTTCTTGTATAAACTATTAGGATTTGTACTCAAAGACAATAGTATGAATTAGTCATTAGTTCTTGTTGCCTATATTTTTTGGAATAGTCAATACTCACTAGTATTTAACCAACCCTACAAGTGCTAAGAAGATAATAATTACAGAAGGAAAAGTGCAAATGCCTTCTCCATACTTGAGTCCAATCTGACAATCCTGAAGGTTTGTCTATCGGAAAAGAAAATTTTTGCTCTTCTAGTAAACTAAGGAGCCCAAGCCCTAGGGATTTTGTCTAGTGGTAAGAGTGCAGTGCGTGATGTATGGGTTAGGTGCACATCACGAGTTCAAACATTGTAGCAAACAAAATTTGGTGGTTATGTGGAGAAGGCTAGAGGACGGGCCCATTATCTACCGAGTTTCAAACTGTTGCGCCACGGTCCTCAAGGATTTCGCGGTTATTAAGAAAGAAGGAAAAGAAAAAGAAAAAGAAAAAGAAAAGAAAAGAAAACTGGAGAGCCCAAATATGAGAGAAGTTGGAAAGCTAAACATATTTAACTACACAAAATATAAAAATCAAGAGCTGCAGAATGAAAAAGGAAAAATGCTTTCTTAGTAGTATATTGCTTTTCCAAGAGCAAATGAGTTTCACTGCAATGTGGCTCCAAATGTTTTTTTTTTCTGTGTGTTAGAAGGTATAGGTTAAACAACCTTATTTGCTGGTTAAAAGGAAAACAGGAAAAAAAGGAAAGAAGATCCACTATCAAAATGTAGTCCTCCTTTGCTAATCTGATGCAAAACTGAGTTAATTTTTGAAATACTCTTTTCAACTTGGAGCTACCGACCTCATGGTTACATCACATGTAGGCGGAGGCTAAAATACTTAAAGGCCCTCACGAGGACCTAGAAAGTTACCTTGAAGCAATTGAACAACTGAGAAACAATATTCGCTTCTTCAACAACAACAAAAGCTTCAAGAGTAGTGATGGAGTGCTCAACAATGCAAATAGTTTACTTGCCAAGGCTATTTCCAAGCTTGAAGATGAGTTTAAGCAGCTTTTATCATCTTACAGGTTCGTTCAAACTCTTACCATTTAAAGTATTTTTTTTTTTAGAGAAAGTAAACCATGCAAATTAATACCCTTTCTCATCAAAACAGAAAAAAATATACCTTTCATGATATTATCTCGATCCCTTGTCGTATTCTTCCACGTATTACTATTATTCTCTTTATTCATAAAAAACTGAATCCTTTTCTGCTTATTTGCAGGGTTAACAATTTTTTATTATTCAAGTATCAATGGTTATAGTTGATTGTAGTGTTCTTATCTTTCATGTAAATTATAGCTGTAGCAATATATGGAAACTAAACGTTCATTTATTCTTTTAAGTTGACCTTTATGCAGGCTGTTATTGAGGATTAATAACGTTTTTGGGTTTGAGATTCAAGCATTTCTTGACTAGCCTTCTAATAAAGATATTTCTGTCTCTTTCATCACCATATTGGGCTATCTGTTCGCAATATTCACCTGTCAATGGGTCTATATACACTGAATATATTTAGCCAATGAAGCTTTGCTCTACTGGTAAAAGTTAAGCCCCAAACACCTCAAAATCATAGGTTGCATTCTCCCTAAAAGTAGTAAGCTGTGTTGTGCATTATAATAAGTTCTAACAGAAGTGTTGGTGGCTATATATATGTTTTGGCCACGCTGTTATTAGTCAGTTGCTTTGCAATAGTTTGTGTTGTACTCCTCTGCTTGCTGAGCAGCAGTGAACTGTGGTTGGCGTTATATTTGTCCATGTGTGTGGTGTTATTCTTTATGCTATTCTTTTGCATTTCAATTGAGCTCTGACTATATCTGAGTACTGCTTTATCAGCAAACCTGTTGAACCAGAACGTCTATTTGAATGCCTTCCAACTTCAATGCGACCATCAACTGGATCACCAGGAGATCAGGACTCTAGCAGTAAGAACCATTTGCCCAGTAGCCATGGTGAGCATAATCATGGAACAGATGATACCGTCTATACACCACCAACTCTTATCCCTCCAAGGATCCCCCCGCTATTGCATGATCTATCCCAACAGATGGTTCAAGCTGGTCATCAACAACAGCTGGTAAAAATATACAGGTAAAATATCTGTTCTTTAACTATACAAGTACTAAACTATGTGGTCCTGAACAATCAGCATTTTGTGTTAGATCCATACTGTAAAGAGCTGAATCCTTTCTTTGTTAAGCCAAAAATGAGGTTATTCGTAACCTCAGGAAATTAAAAGAAACAAATTAAATGAACAAATATGATTGCTTTGATAGTGTCTTACTCCTCATTGTTGTTGATAGGATCCAATATTCTCAAATAGTAGTTGTAGAAATGTGTGATGATCACATCTCATTTAAAAGCTAAAGCTGAATTTGTTAGAGAGATCGAGTATGCTTTTCTTTACATAAATTATGTCTTCAACATAATTCCTCATGTGCTGGGCTGTTACTTTTTCATGGGCCAAGTACATAGAGATTCTTTTGAGTAATTGGTGGCAGTGGGACTCAAATCCAGGATCTTCGCCTGCTGTGATACAAAGTAGAAATATGTGACCATATCATTTAAAAGCTTAAGTTGTTAGAGAGGGAGTACATTTTTATTTACTTAATTATGTTCCAACAGTAATTCAACACTTCTTTTATCAGAAAATATAGTTTTCAGTTAAATCTGACTAAATTAATCTGGAGCTCAGAACTGAACATGTAACAGTTTGGAGTACTTTTTTAATCCCAAAGACTTAAGCTTAGTGTTTTTCAGCTATACATTTATGATTTATCATTCCTAACTCTGTGTGATTTTTAAGTTGTTCCAAACATTAAATGTCCTTGGATATATGTGATGCTGTTCGATCATCCTGTGCTGTTAATCTATCTACTGAAAGAAATAAATCTACTACTGTGGCCTTGTACTTGCTTTTCAAAGGTATCCTATCCCAGCCTGACTGCAACCTGCTGCAGTGGAGCATTAAAATTTTCTCAGTTCTCAGCTGAATGTTCCAAACTCTCGTGTCATCGTTGATGTCACTGTTTACCCATTTAGGGATCCAATGACTCATGGACCACTAGAAAGCATAGTAGAAAAAGAATGACTTCTTGCTGCTCTAGAGATTCCATCATTGGAAACAATTAAATAGCATATATATATATATATATAGGTAGATTCTGGTCACTTTTAAAATCGCGGATGCATTGGCAACAATATATATATATATATAAGTAGATTCTGGTCACTTTTAAAATCGCGGATGCATTGGCAATACTAGCGTCCATGATAAGATATGCACTCCCAAGGGAGTGGGCACCCAACGATAGAACAAGAAAGTGTCCTGGTGTAAGAATGGATATTATTGTTGAGGGCGGTGAAGGAGAGCTTGCATTTGGTGGATCAGAATGAAGAGAGAAGAAAGAAAGAAGAAGGCTTAATATCCGAATTGACTCATCTACTTGCTCTATTTTGTTAAGGCAGCCTCTTAATTTTACGATTTTCCAACTAAACACCTGTATTCTTGAGTTCCTCTCTTGCCTGGACATGGATAACACATCCATTCTATGTAAGATAAAATCATGACATGAGACATCGTTGTTTTCATCAACCTAAACCAAAACAAACCTTAGCTACCCTAAACAGTGCCACTGCTGCCACCACTCCCAGTTTACTCCATTGCCGCTCTCAAACACTTCCTCACACTCTCTTCTCAAAATGACCAAGAAATCCAACAAAAGTCTTCTCCCTTCAATTTTCTTTCCCTAGTCGAAGCTTCATACCTTCACCTCTACTCTATTTCTCTCCTTTTCAGTAACACACCAGCACCACCACTGTTCACCTCATGCAGAGCCCAACACCATGCATCATCACTGACTGAGCTTCAACTCTATATGACTGAGCCTACAGTTAGAGCAAAAATGTCATCATCTATCTTTTCCAACGTATTTGAAGCTAAGAATGTTAAGCCATCAGGTCAAAGTATGTATTTGAAGATTGTCTCTTCTTGACAGATTTCTTCCTCATTTTCCAATAACAAATTCAAGTAGGCTTGACCTTTTTGCACTGCTTTGGGTCTACGAAGCGAAGGAAATGAGTTTGGCCCCCGCTTTTCTTCGACATTGTTTTATTCCTTACCCATTCCGCATGTGTTTTGCACACCATTGGCACTTTGCTCTCCTCTTATTCGTCCCAGGTATATGATCCTGGATATGGGTAATGGGGGATTTGGTCTGTTTCAAACCCAACAAAATAGTTGGTCCAGACACCACGGTTGTTGAAAAAACCAACAAGAAAGATCAGAACTAAAATAGGAACATCTCAATCAAGAAGTCGATTTAAGAAAGCACGGAACTGACCTGATGAGTAGCATTGATTTTAGTTTTCCCCAGATCCGACTCAAATCAATGCTAAATATAGGAAATGAAAAATAGCTTGTGGTTAATACGGCAAAAAGTAACAATGCAAAAGCAGGTAACGTTATAGCTTAAAAAGAATCTAAGAAACCAATAACAAGATACATCTAGATTTCAGAATATGATTAGAATCAGGATAAATAGATAATTTAAAAACATGGATCTGCAGTGTTGTAATTGTCTGACATATCTAATTCTACCATTAATTGAAGAGTCTTGTTCATCTACCCAGCATAAATCTTCTCTAGGGGGAGAGTTCAATGCGTTTATTGTCAAAGATTAGGTAGGAATTGCAAGAAAACTAAAAATATAGTGATAAAGTCAGAGGTAGGTGATTGAGGGTGGGGAAGACTGGCAAATGGATGGGAGATGGAGGGGGGTGACTTGAAAGAGGAGAGAAAGCAGGACGGTGGGGAGAGGAAGTGCAGGGATTTGGAGTTCTTGTTTTCCCCTTTGCTTTTTTGTCTTTTCTTTTAACCTTGCGTTTTCTCTTTTTTCGGGTTTTAGTTTTTTCTGGATCAAGGTCACTACATCCATGCTTTGTGACTTTGCATCTTCTTGATGCTTTCTAATATCATTTAATCTATGTTGCTTGGACTCTTCAAAAATATTATCGGGTGCGTGATGGATCCTTCGAAAGTAGTGCACTTTAGGAGTATCCGACACGGGTGCGGCATCGTTTTTGGAGAGTCCGTGCTCCTTATAAGTGTGATTGGTACACACTTTTCGCTACATTAACTATGTTGATGCCACAAAAGTATGTTCAATGGTATGCGTGTTTTTACTTTTTACCATGTAGAGGTGTTTAGTTCGGAAAAGTTTAAGTAGGTGGACAGACTTTGCAAAAACCATGTAACTTGTATATTAAGCCAAATAAAAAGGGAAGAAAGAAAGAGATGGAACACACAAGGGTGTGTGGTCTAGGGATCAATGAAATGGGTGAAAACTTTAAATCCAGGGTTCAAATCCAATAAAGACAAAAAACACTAGGTGATTTCTTCCCGTCTGCCTAAACCTTGGTGTGTAGAGTTATCCGGTGCCTGTGTTGGTTGGGGAGGTACCAGGTACCTGGTGGAATAAATGGGGTGCTGGCTTGGACACCACCAACATCAATAAAGGAAGACATTAACTGGCAGAAACAACAGAGAGAGAGAGAGAGAGAGAGAGAGGAGAATATTGGACTGTTGGGAAATCTGGTATATGATGTGGTAAGTCTACCTTCTCCCGTTTAAGGGAGCTAAATATAAAACTTAATAGTTTATAAACAATTGCCTTTTAATCTAAATACAAAGACACACACCAAGTAAATATTTTTTGATAACCAAAGATTGTGTAAATAAAATATCAATCAAATCCGAAGCCGAGCCGATCGAACACTAAGTAAATATCTATGCCAATATCTGCAATAGTGATTTGAAAAGTTCCTAGCTGGGGACTGGGTTCCAATGGTGATATTCCAGAAATCACTGTTATGTTTTAGAGATATAGCCTACTCTTGAACCTAGTTCCAACACTCAAACTGGAGCCCCTAGCCGAGAAACAACATGATTCTTTGCAGCAGGTGATGCAGGGTTGAGGTCTCTGTAGTGGGAGTCATATAGTGGGATACCATAGTTAGATTAGTAGAATATACTATTATGAAGATTCTTGTATACATATCACATCAATTTTCTGTTAAAGCTAAATGCTACAGATTCTAAGCTGGCACTTCTTTTAGTTCACCTGTTTCCTCCTTTTCTCATTTGTTCTATTTATAAATTGATGTCATAGGGATGTACGTTTTCCTGTTCTGGAAGAAAGTCTTCGCAAGTTGGGAGTGGAAAAACTTAGTAAAGATGATGTTCAAAAGATGCAGTGGGAAGTTCTCGAATTTAAAATTGGCAATTGGATTCATTATATGAGGATTGCTGTAAGTTTTCTCTAACACCTCATTAAGTTGAAAAATATTTGGCATTTGACTGTCTTATGATAATCAAACAGGTCAAATTGTTATTCGCTGCTGAGCGGAAAGTTTGTGATCAAATGTTTGAAGGATTTGAGCAGATCAAAGATCAATGCTTTGCTGACGTTACTACTGGGAGTGTTGCTATGCTGCTTAGTTTTGGTGATGCGATTGCCAAAAGCAAAAGATCACCTGAGAAGTTGTTTGTGCTTCTAGATATGTATGAAATAATGAGGGAACTTCACTCAGAGGTATGAAACTTTAGTAGCAACAAGCTTTTATTATTGCATTGTAGCAAAGTGGTAAAGGTTGATTTAAAGTTTTCGTTAACCTTTGTTGCTCAAGTTCTCAATCAGGTTGTCTTTAACGTGGTGACTGCTGGTTTAATTAATACTCCCTCTGTCCTAATTTATATGACTTACTTTCCTTTTTAGTCAGTCCCAAAAAGAATGACACATTTCTATATTAAGTAACAATTTAGCTTTAAAGTGGCAATTTTACCCTTAATGAAATGATTTATAGCAACACAAATTTCTATCATTCATTTTAGACCACAACTTTTAAAAGTTTTCCTTTCTTTCTTAAACTCCGTGCTGAGTCAAACTACCTCACATAAAATGGGACGGAGGGAGTATCATTTATAGTATAGGTTAAGAAAGTTGTTAATTCTTAATAGATAATAGACACAGACAGTGCTCTTTAACTGAGGGTGTTAACACGTTACTTGACACATATGAGTTGATTGATTAAGCAAATTTTAACATGATGTGAAAATACGCTCCTGGTTCCTTGACAAGGCAGTAATGGATTTTGATATGGTTGTTCCCGTCTTACTTTATACTTGTAGGCTTAAAAGCTGCCCACTGTCTGACAGATACAATAATCTCAAGTTATGCTATCTGTTAAATTAATATGGTCCAAATGATATTTTGCACGATGTGATACCACATGATGACATGACAATAACAAATGGAACATTGGTACCTACTAGAAAAGTGTGGTGCAAGTGAAGTAAGCACACACTTGGTGACCAACAATCTTTCTTCTGTATTTCTTGTTCTTTGATATAGTAATACTGAATTATGTTCATGTGTTAAACAGTTTGTTCCATATGTATATGTCTGTGTCCGTATATTTATATATCTGCTATATATGAGTGTATATATAATAAGCCCCAGGTGTAAGTATTTAGTTTACATAGTTAGCACTGCTATGGTGCTGTTCTTCACTCTCTGTAGAGTGACATTTGAGCTTATGTTGGCTTAAATAGGCCTCTCTTAGAGGTCTACTGCATTTGTTTTGCATCTAATATCTTTCTATTACATCCCACAATGTTTTAGGAGTATTTTTCATCTTCGTTCACCCTGTAATCTGTTTCCAACTTTCTGGTTTAATTTTCACATACGAATGCTGTGGATTTTATGCAGATTGAATTACTATTTAGAGGTAAATCTTGCAACGAAATCAGGGAATCTGCTTTTGGTTTGTCAAAGCGACTTGCTCAGACAGCCCAAGAAACATTTCGTGACTTTGAAGAAGCTGTGGAGAAAGATGCAACGAAAACTGCCGTCTCAGATGGAACTGTCCATCCCTTGACGAGCTATGTCATTAATTATGTGAAGTTCCTATTTGAGTAAGTTTTCTCAACTAAATGATGTCTTTTACATTTATATACATTGGAAGCTTCTACCTAGTTGATATTACTAGACCATGTTCCTTCACTAGCTTGTGGAACAACTTGTAGTGCACTTTACCTCACTGAATGTGCCGTAATATAAGTTTCTTGGTAAATGGGAGAATAGTGTGAAACTAGTTCAAACTACCATGTCTTGCATTCTGCTTCTCTTTGATTGTTTTGTCTCTGAAGGTGGATGGACAAGATGCTCAATGTAAAATTTCAGGGATGTTCATGGTATCACAAGTAAATGCGTCAGAAAGACAAGTTACAGATGTACTGATCTAGAAGTGTGGTATAGGAATAGTGAACCTAGGTCCTGAGTCATTAAGAAATTTTCAAACACTCAAAGAAGCAGAGTGGAAGAGTCTTTTATCTATGTGAATTTACATGCAAAATTGATCATAAAATATTAAGGAACTTGCAAGTTGCTGCATCACAAGATGGTAAAGCAGTTGTCAGAATCAGAATCAAGGCTTTGGCTTGACGTGAGTTAGCTGGTGCATCAGAGGTGGCAGCCTATGATTATCGTAACTGATTGTCACAATTTACCTATGATTATCCCAACTGATTGTCACAATTTACCTATGATTTATCCCAACTGATTGTCACAATTTACCTATGATTTATCCCAACTGATTGTCACAATTTACCTATGATTATCCCAACTGATTGTCACAATTTACCTATAGGACATGAAAAGATTGTCACAATTTACCTATGATTAACCCTACTGATTGAGATACGAGAGTGTGGAAGGGATTGACCATTTGTCTAGAGTGCAAGAATCAAACATTACTCATGCATTATTTAGTTTTACTCTGGTTTCTGTGGGTAGAGTGGCTATTGTTGCTTCTAGTTAGTTTTAGGCTTTTAGCATCTAGATTTCATTGTGCTTATCTTTAAAAGAAAGGAAGTGCCCGTATGCTGAAGCTTCCTTGTCGGTCTTTGTTGAGTTAATTTTCCCTCATGAGTTGCTTGGTTCCTTTTGTTCAGCTACCAATCAACATTGAAACAACTATTCCAAGAATTTGAAAATGGAGACTCAAATTCTCAACTTGCTACTGTCACAATGCGCATAATGCAGGCTCTTCAAACCAATTTGGATGGGAAATCTAAGCAGTATAAGGATCCATCTCTGACTAACTTGTTCCTTATGAACAATATTCACTACATGGTCAGATCTGTTCGCAGGTTTGTTGCATAGACTGTATATAAGCCACAATAGTATATGTTTGCTTGGAAATTGGTGCTTATAATCTGTTCCTTGTAGGTCTGAAGCCAAGGATTTATTGGGTGATGATTGGGTTCAAAGACACCGGAGAGTTGTACAGCAACATGCTAATCAATATAAAAGAATTGCTTGGGCAAAGGTATCGATTTTCTTGCCTCTCCCTCTCCATTACTTCTTATCTCAAAGAGAAGAAACAAGGAAGAAAATAGACACACTGCAAAATTTATAATGCTATATAAAGATGAAGTTAAGTTGGTGATAATACCATGAGTGAGTAATCTTGGCATGATGATGTGTCAGTATTATCGTCGTGATTTTTCTTGTATTTCCTGCTCCATTTGTGATGTCCAAACTGATCATTTCACTCCATGACTTTGAGTTGCTTTATGTTTTATGTAATTTTATGTGTGGTTAGAACTCAGCTTGTGTAAGCGTGCTTTACATTGCCGGTCCCAAGCATGTATAAACAAGGAGGGTTGTGGTAGGCTAAGTTGTTCGGACTCTTCACTTTCGGTGCTGCACCCGTGTTGACACGACGTGGGTGTGGGATCCCTATCCGATCTGGTCAACAGATTTTGGGTACTTTGACCAAATTTGACGGAGAAATTTTGGACAGATCCAGTGATTTATGTGAAATTGAAGAAAATGAAATATTTTGTATATAGAAATTTCTATGTCACTCCCTTTCTTTGTATCTCCTTCCAGGATTCTCGTCTTGATCAATATTTTCTCCTCAAGTTGTCCACATAATATGTCATAATTCATGTTCTATAACTCTATTTTTAGATGTTTGAATTATTTTTAGCCGAATTCCCGCATCCTTATCCATACTTGGATCAGTATTTCCGTCAAATTACCATGGCTATTTTGATTTGTATTTGCCTTATGGAGTTCTAAAATTGGGCGAAGTTATCTGAAAAGATAGGTTGTGCATAAATTAATGATAAGTCATTAACTCGTTTTACTTTGATATAGATTCAACAATGCCTCTCGATTCAAGGGTCATCATCTGGGGGCAGTAACTCTATGGGTGTAGATGGGCAAAATAGCAGTGGAGTTTCAAGAGCGCTTGTAAAAGAAAGGTCCTTCAATTTCTTTAGCCAAGTTAACTTCATGATCAAGTATCTTCATCCCAGTCCGCTTAGCATTTGGTAAATTTTTACAGGTTGAAAACATTCAATATTCAATTTGAGGATCTTCATCAAAGACAAAGTCAATGGACAGTCCCAGACACCGAGCTACGAGAGTCATTGAGGCTTGCAGTCGCTGAAGTCTTACTGGCTGCATACAGATCTTTCATCAAGCGCTTCGGGTATGATATATTTACTGATTATGTTTGTATTTCTCTTTTCGCACAATGGTTTTGCCAGAAATCTTAACATGGAATCACAACAAAATTATCAATCAGTTGACAGTTAACAAACTTCATATATGTAATAAATAGCATCCAATATAGGCATAATACATAAACAAACACTCAAACTAAGCTTGGTCTCAACTGACAAATAAACACTCCAACTTCGAGTATGCAAATCTAGGTACTTCAGCTCGTCTCCATCGTGTTGTCAGGTGAACACTCCAACTTACAAAATGATCATCTAGGCACCACCAAAATTTATGTCATTTTCAGATTGGGTATCCACATGACACAATGGGGTCGAGTTGGAGTGTTTAGTTGCTAAAATTAAACCAAGTTGAGGTGTCTAGATGTGCATTCTCAAAGTTGATCGAAGTGTTTACTTGCCATCTGGGATCAAGTTTAATGTTTGTTTATGTATTATGCCGATATAACATTGCTTCAAACTTCATATTAAGCCTTTTTCTTGTATGATAATTCAATTTATTTTCTGGAATAGGCCCATGGTTGAGAGCGGTAAGAATGCCCAAAAGTATATCAGGTACTCGGCTGAAGATCTTGAACGTATGCTTGGTGAATTTTTCGAGGGCAAGACGTTGAATGAGCCAAAACGATGAACCTCTGACTAAAAAAGCTAGCTGCATTCCACACTTTTTCTGTGCTGATACACGACGTAGTTCTTTTGCCAATGTTGATGGCTTTGTAAAAGTTTATCATGTGTAGGGTCTGCAGGTTGCAACAAAAGTTTGAGGAAATAAAAAGTGACAAAAGTATATAGGATATGAGAACAGTAAAATGTAGTGCTTTCTTTAATTTTTTCTTATAGTTCAAGTATTTAACAGGACATGTTAAGTTTGTATAGAAAAATATCATTCTTTTTCCATCGTATACACATTTTATGTCTTATTGAGGACAAAGAATAAAATTATCATAGCGTTCGTTACATGTATCATCTGCATACACTTGTGTCATCACCAACATACCTTTTGAATCAAGTAATACGAGTTAGAATTCAGTCGAATGCAATAACTTGTCAAAAAACAAAAAGAAATTAAAGGAACATTAATTTTGAAAAGCAAATAGCAATTGTAGATGCATACATATCACAAATGCAAGCAATGAGAAAAATAGAACAACGGAAAGATACACTAAAGTCTTCTAAAGTTTTCTATTGAATAGTTTAGTGAATAAAATAGTCAATTTACCTTTCTTTTATGGGAAAATACACAAGTATCCCCGAACCTATGCCCAAAATTCTTAAGACACACCTAACCTTTACTAAGGTCATATTACCCCCCGAACTTATTTTTTAATTAATTTTCTACCCCTTTTCGGCCTACGTGGCACTATCCTTGAAAAAATTGTCAACACGCGTTGGGCCCACAAGATAGTGCCACGTAGGCCGAAAAAGGGTTGAAAATTATATATAAAATAAGTTCGGGGGGTAATAGGACCTTAGTAAAGGTTAGATGTATCTCAGGGATTTTGGGCATAGGCTGGGGGTACTTATGCATTTTCCCTTCTTTTATAATACTAAAATTGAGAAATTATGGTTAATGGAAGTAAAACTTACCATGTCATAATTAATTAAGTTACCGATTATATGTATTAGAGAAGGATTTATTTTGTCCAAACTTTTAAAATGAGCTTATTATGAAAATTATTTTTCTAAAAGAAAATACTTTTGGTAAGAAACAATTAGTGTTTGACCAATAAATTTTAAAAGAATTTTTGATCCCTTTGTTCTTTTCTTCCAATCATCTATTTGTGCTTTTATTTAGCTTTAGTTTGGTTGGGGGATGATAAGTGCTAATGCTCCTAGATGTTTTGATGATCTCCTCACAAGTGCAGTGACCTGGTCCTCTGCAGAGTATGAATACTCGTCCAGCTGTCAAAGTGCGGTACAACTGTAAAAGCTGTCTGCGTCAGAAAGTTGGTGAAGCTGCAGAGTACTTCACCAATCAGAAGCAAGGAGGTTGCTTGTACGTTTGGTAATAACTTTTCATGGTACATATCAAACATGAGACAACAATATTCATTCATTCATTCAAAGAGAGAAAAATTTCAAGCTTCAAGAACAGCAAGGGATCTGATTGATTGCTTCAAGAGCTTTTTGTACCAGCTGTTATTTTGTTTGCTTGTAATAGTTCTGATATTGTAAGATCCGCTTCACTTGTGAAAGAAACGTTCCAAACTTGTTTGAATCATTGTAAGAACTAGGTTAAGGGTAACTTAGGTTCTTACTCTAAAAGGTCTATATTAATCGGTTATGATTAGTATAGTGGGCGGTGTTGTATCTGCTCTAGCTCATCTAAGTAATAGGAGGTATTGCTTAGGGTTGGGATTAGTAGGCTAATCTCGGTTTGTAAACTTGCTTTTACTTTTGCTTGGAGAAGATTAGTGAAAGAAGTTTGAAAAGTCCTGGCAGGCCAGGTCGTGGTTTTACTCCCTTGAGCAAGGAGGTTTCCACGTAAAATTGTTGTGCAATCTTTACTTTCAGCACTTTGTTTATTTTCTGTTAGTTTAACTGTGCTGAAGACCTGGTCCCATAGAAAACGTGGACGCATACATTCCAACAGGGGAAAAATGTGTTTCTAATGGAATTTAAGCCTATCTCAACCTTGTGGATAAGAGTTGGTTTCTTGTTTCAAGTAAGACTGTGGGGATGGTTAATCTTCAACCTACGTGTTTTTTGTTGTACAAAATTCTAGACGATATTATTAACTTAAGTAACTCAATACGTCTTGACATTTTATGATAATATATTGGCATAATACATAAATGTCCCCTTTAACTTGACTTCATTGCACATTTATACCCTCCAATTTTTTGGTGTGCACAAGTAGACACTTAAACTTGTATAAAGTTGAATAAGTAGACACATGAGTCCTATGTGACATAATACACATAGGACACCACATAGGACATAGATTGACATGTACGATGCCATGTAAGATGTGTGTGTCTATTTGTTTAATTTTATACAAATTCAAGTGTCTACTTGTGCACATTCAAAGTTGAAAGACATAAATGTAAAATGAGGTCAAGTTAAATGTCTTGAAATTTTGTAGTGGAAGTTTATTATATTCGTCCAACTTGACACATGATGTCTTCATTATTCAATGTAAATTATTCTATTTTACAACAGGGTTCAATGTCTCTGACAAGTTGGAATCCAATGTATATGAATCAGAAATCTGAACGACCAATGTTTGAAAATTCTTTAGGAAAACAACAAGAGTTTCTTTATTTTTCATTAGAAGTTTATTATATTAATACAACTTGACATATTATTATGTCTTTATTTTTCATTTCTTTTTTCTCACTTTGACTTGGTCAATCCACAGTTTTACATCCATGAACCACAAGTAGTGTGGTTGTGATGTAGATGTTAAATAGAAAATTGTCCAAATTCATGTAAATTATCTCAGGCAGAGACATTAAATCTGCGAGGCTCTTATAATCTTTTAGTAATACCAGCAAATTGCAATAATTGTTAAGAGAAATGGCTTATGCTGCTCTTTCTTCACTTATGTATACATTGGAACAACTCTTCAAACCTAATCAATATTTCGTTTGTCCAAGCTATACACAACAACATGTTCAATCTCTCTATCAAAATCTTTCTGCTCTGCAACTTTTCCTTGACAATACTACCACAAAGGATATTGAAACTCTTAAGGTATGTAATTAATTCACTAGTATATATAGTTATTAAAATCTTACTGATCTTATATATATATTTTTTTAACAATAACTAATTTATCGAGTTTCAATTTCAAGGTTGTAGAAAAGAGGATCAGAAATGTAGTATACGAAGCAGAAGAGAAAGTTGATTCAAGCCTAAGATATATCATCATTCTGCTAGCAGATCTCACAGAGATGAGAGAAGAGACTTGTAAATTCTTTGAGGAAGAATTGGTAAAAGTGGAAAAAGATGTTGATTCTCTCAGGAAAGAGGTGGTGCAGATCGAGTCTAACGAGCATGGAAGCAAATCTGCAGAATTAGAAACAACTCCCTCCTCACCAGAAAAAAGGATAATTGAGGAAAATACTATTGTTGGGATGGAGGATGACTTCAACATCATACTTGATCGCCTCACTGCCCAAATAGACGAGTTAACTGTTATACCAATTTTTGGTATGGGCGGTATTGGTAAGACAACTCTTGCCAGAAAAGCTTATAATGATTCATATATTCGTTCTTGATTTGATAAACATGCATGGGTCACCATCTCCGAAAAATTCAATCAGAGACATGCTTCTTGAAGTTGCCTCTGCAATTACCGGAAGCAATCAAGAAAGGAGCGATGATCAACTAATGGAGATTGTGTATAGAGGTCTGAAAGGCAGGAGATTCCAAATTGTCATAGATGATATTTGGAGTACTGAGGCATGGGACCAAATGCAAAGAATTTTTCCAAATGATGACAATAAAAGCCGAATTCTATTAACTACTCGGCTCAAGTATGTTGCTGATTATGTCAACTGCCCTGATTTTCCACCTCATAGTAAGTCTTTTCTAAGTCTAGAAGATAGTTGGAATCTATTCACTGAGAAAATATTCAAAAAAGATCCATGTCCTCCTCTGCTAGAAGAAACAGGGAAGCATATTGTACAACAATGTCAAGGGTTACCTCTCTCGGTTGTTGTCGTTGCTGGACTTCTTGGAAAAATGGACCCAACACTTGATAATTGGAAGAAGGTTATGGAAAATCTGAACTCATTCTTTGGTACGGTGTCCGAACGGTGCCAATCAATTCTTTCTCTGAGCTACAGTTACTTGCCCCAATATTTAAAGGCTTGTTTTCTCTATGTTGGAGGTTTTCCAGAAGACAGAGAGATTAATGTTTCCAAGTTGATTAGGCTATGGATTACTGAGCAATTTGTAAAGGCAAGAAACAATGAAAGGTTAGAAGTAGTGGCAGAGGAGTATCTAGAAGAGTTAATTGATAGAAGTCTGATTTTGACTGGTAAACAAAGGGCTAATGGAAGGATAGAAACTTGCAAAATTCATGATCTTTTTTTGCCAACTATGCCTAAGTGAAGTTCATACTGAAAATATTGTGTATTACAGGAATGGGAATGTTCTCATGTCCTTATTAGAAGTCATACATGATCAGCGGCGAGTGATTGATCTGCGTAAACATGAAGAGAAGCAAGTTTATATCAATGATATAACAAGTATAATTCGTACCTTTATTTCAATGCAATCTCTTGATTTAGATTCTCCAGATGTGATTTGCTCTATTGTTTCACAGTTCAAGTTGCTTAAGGTGTTGGACGTGTTATCAGTTTGGTACGATTTCTCTAGTGTAATACCTGAGCTTGTACATTTGAGATATGTTGCTGCAAGAATTGAGGGAGGTCTTTCACTAGCCAAATCGAGAAATCTACAGACCATAGTTCTTGTAGGTTTTGAACAGACAGAGTTGGTCCACCCATTAGATATCTGGAGAATGACAGAGATAAGACATTTGGATATTGAATGGCCACTATACATATCAAATCCTCTTGAGGCAGAAAATAATAGTATTGGAGAACAACCTTTGTTTCTCAATAACTTGCACACACTTACTCTCCAGTTCTCTCCTTTTTCTGCGGAAATCATAAGAAGAACTCCCAATCTAAAAAAGCTAAAGATGTGCGAAATTTCTGACTATCCTTCTATTCCTGATTCTCTAATTCTTCTAGAGGAGCTGGAGACACTAAAGATAGAGGTGAACTCCATTGACCCGTCGATTTTCGCTGGGGATGTTTTCCCTCCTAATCTCAAGAAGTTGACATTATCAAATACTAAAATACCATGGGAAGTTATGAATTTGCTGTCTAATTTACCCAATCTTGAGGTGCTAAAGGGGTATTATGCATTTTCTGGAACAGATTGGA
>NC_064292.1:49524034-49546422 GCF_019186545.1 Solanum stenotomum
CTTTGTCATTCTTGGCTATTATTTTTTGTCATCTCTCTGTACCCTAAACTTCAACTCCTAAGATTGCGGAGTTGTAATCTGAAACGTTGCTCTTGAGAAGTTAGTGGAGATCGGTGGTTGCAATCCTACACAATTGAGTCGTTAGCATAAACATGATCGTTCAGATTTGAAATAACTGAATCGAATTGTCATATGCAATATTTATCAGTTACACACTTGGGTAAATTCCCATTTTCATCAGAGATTGTCATTCCAAACTTGTCGAATATGAATCGGACTATTTTTGGGCATTTCTTCACCAAATCCGACAATACACTCTTGATAAACCTTACATCCAAGAAGTTGAAAAAAGAAACAATCTTATACGACAAAGATCAACAAATCTAATGAAAATACAACTTTTGCAGAAGATGGAAAGAGTCCAATGGCAAAAACAACTGGAATGGGTCAGCGCCCAAAAACAAAGCAACAGTAGTCCAAAAGGATAAATGTGGGTTTTAAAACTTTTTTGAAATGTTACCATATTGTAAGAAATATAAATGTTTTCTTGAAAATATGTAAAGATAATTATTTAGTTGATCCATTTGGGCCTCTCCATAGACAATTTTCATCCTATTATTTAAGTTATATTTTAATTTTAGCAAGTATTACTAAACTTGGGATAAAACTTGTGTGCTCCTCTGCTTATTTTCTTCTATATCATCCACCAAGACTGATTGTTCGTCTTCGATTTATTATTCAAAGTTAAGGAAAGAGTTTGATTTTTAAATAGAGTTGAGGATGTAATTTTTTTTTCTCTCTGATTAAATATGTTGTTGAAGTAAAGTCACTTATTGATCCCCCATTTATAGAGTGATAGAGTAATCTCGTCAAATGTCAAGAATTGAATGGTAAGGCACAATTCTTACGAGTTCTTCTAACGATTTTTGTGCATTGAAGCATGAAAAGATCCCAAACTCACACTACAACTCGTTTGAACAAACACACTTCGTGCTATATTTTTAATGATATGTATAATATGAAGAAATTAATATAACTTGTTGACACCCAATTTGACCCTCCCCGATAATAATTAATTTCCGAGCTTCTTACTTTTTCAAATGATTTAGAATAATTAGCTTTATATAATTCAAATTAGTTTCAAGGTTATTTTAGGTAATTTCAATCGATTTTCATAGTACTTCGAATAATAAATATATTTCATATAATTATATATGTAATTAATATTTTATAAATATTTGAAAATCACGTCAAAAGATTTCTACCTTTGTTAAAATAAATAATTTATTAATTTAGTTTTAGTTTGAATTATAGACTTAATTTTGAATTAATTAGTTTGGTATTCTAAATTAGTTATTTTATTTCGTTATGACTAAGAAGCTCACTAATTGATACTAATTCGTCTTATTTTAGTTGTTAGCCGAATTCTCCAATATTAATTCAATTTGGCTAAATTTCAACTTAGGTTATAATTGTAATTCAATAGTGATCTTGTAATTGCAAATATAGCCATTCCCTACCTTTGCCTTCAATCCTTTAAAAGACCAAAAACTAGGGCCTTTTTCCAACCTTTCAGCAGCCCATTCTATTTATTCAGCTCAAAAATCATTTTCAGCACTTCAATTTAGCTTCTCTAATTCCAATCAACCCAATTTCCCTTAATTGCTTAGCCCAATTCAGCAACCCAAAACTCCAACAAATTTGACCCCCAATTCGACAGGCCCGATTCCGTTGACCCGGCCCAATTCCTTTTCTCATCAGCAAAAGAAGACCCAGAAACGACTTCAACATCCCCAACAGAGTCGCCATTCTGTTTTATTTTAAAAATATTAGATTGGTTTTAAGAGTCGTCACTTAATTTTTAAAGTAAAATTAAGAAAACTATTTTTTCCAAGAGAATAAAACAGAAATCTAATGAAAATATATTAAAGGGGGTTCGGGGTTCATATTAACATTTCGGAAAGGATTTGAAAGTGCCTGAAATGTCCGCTAATACACGGTTATCCGATAATTAACTATTTGGCTAAATAGTTTTAAGAAAATACGCATGCTTGAATAAATAGAGAAAGTAAAAATATTTACTTAATTTTAAATAATTAATTCAAAATGGTTATCTTTTGGGGGCATTGATTAGGAAGAACCTTAAAATTAAGTAAACACAAAAACGCATAACAACAAATAAATAGAAAGGGAAGGAAGATTTGGGCCCAAGTCTGGTTCTGTCCGTCTGGGCCAGTACTTGGGCCTAATTTTGTTTTGGGCCTTTCAGCCCATTTGCACATGTCCTAAACTATCATAAAAATTAAATTTCTTTTGGGCTTTAGGCCCAATTCTTTCACATGTCCTAGGAACTAACAAGATAATAATAGATAAGTGGGCTTAGTGTCACGGACTTAGAGTTCTCACTAATGCTTCGTGCGGCACTTGACAACTTACTCACGAATCTTTCACGATCTTGTAAGCTCAAGTAAGCCCTTTATGACTAAGATCGCTAAGAGAATGAAAAGAAAGACTTAGAGAATTTTGGAAGAAGGCTTATATTACTTGGAAGAATGCTTTACGAGTTGCTTGGAGGCTTACAACTTTCTTGGTGCCTAGCAAATGAGGGGCACCTCTATTTATACTAACACCTAGGGACTAAAGTGCAAATTAAAATTACTTTCTAAGTCCCTAACTTATTTACACAAAAGCCCCTTTTTAGAATTCTCTACACACTCTAGAGAATTCTAAGGCTTTCTTCAAATATCTAAGTCATTCTTAGAATTAGAATTCTCTAGCCTTCTTGAATAATCTAAAGGATTCTAGAGTTTTCCGCAAACTTCTCCACAACTCTAGACCCTTCCGCCCCTATTTGGACGCAAAATTTAACTGTGATGTGACGCGACGTGACACTTTCCCCCACCTATTGATGCGACGACCGTGTCGCATTGCCGCTACATCGTCATCCGAGCCTTGTGCATGCGCGACCAATAGTCCATTGACTCGATTATGGCTCTTGCGCAACGCCTTTCATATTGCTTCTAGCTTGGTCTTCTGGTCTACCTCCTTCCTAGGAGGCAAGCGCCTCGGCGGCTTCTTTGGCATCACGACATTGTTCTCTTTTGGCACCTTCTTCGCGTGTGGTGGCAGGGACCTTCTTGCACCATTGTCTTCCTTCGAACTTGCAATGGTGGCTCTAGATGTCGACTCCTTCTTCTTAGGGCCTCTTATGACCTGCATGGCCGTTAGTCGGACTTGTCCTTCCGTCTTCGGTACCTTGACCATGGGCACTATACATGATCTTCCTTGCTCTATGACTAGAAGTCGTTGGAGGTAAGGGTCGATCACTGTGTGGCACTGCTGTAAGAACTGTTGCCCAAGAATTGCATCGAAGAGATCTACAGGAGCGACAGTGAAATTGGTCTTACTTTGCCACTTGCTTAACGTGATGCTCACTCCATGCACAACTCTGCTCACGGGAGTTGGGGGTGCATTGACCGTCCTGAGTTGGGCGTTACTTGGACTGTAACTCAAGCCCAACCTTGTCGCTGCCGTCTTGGTCATGATATTGACCTCTGCAACCGTGTCGACCATAGCACGCGCGGGTCTTCTATTTATCATAATGTCGACATATTGCGCATCTCTTCCTCTTGGCTTCTCCGGCTGCTTCGTGATGGCTCCGCATAGTCTTATCAAGCCCAACTGCGTCGTCCCTTCGCCTTGTCCTTGCTCCTGGGCGTCTTTCTCCTTCCGCTCTCGCAGGATGGCACCAAGGCTCTTCAGTTCAGAGCACTTTGCGTAACCATGCGGCCCGCCGCATATGTAGCAACCACCTTTGTTGGCAACCTCTATCTTTCTCTCCGTGTTGCCATGACATCCAGACTTCTTGCTATCGGACTTATAGGTATCATGCTTCTTGGGATATGGCCACTGCTCCTCGCCTTCGTCACGAACTCCCCCACCATGGTCATGACTACCTCTCGCTTCCTCTCTTCTGGCTCTGTCGGGCTTCTCCTGCCTGAAGTCTGTCAAAGCTTCAGCCTGCGTGATGGCTTCATCTATGGTCCTGACCTGCCGACGTTCCAACTCCGTCCTGGCCCAATTTTGCAGCCCATCCATGAAGTGGAACATCATATCATCATCTGTGAGGTTAGGAATTTGAAGCGTGAGGGTAGTGAACTCTTGCACATATGCGCGTATACTGCCCGTTTGCTTTAGCTCCCTAAACTTGCGTTTCGCCTTATAGATGACGTTGTTAGGGAAGAAGGCTTTCTTGAACTCTTCCCAAAATTGCTCCTAGGTGTTGATGGAGCACGTCCACTTCCCTATCTCGGCCTCCTTGCGTCTCCACCATAGCATGGTCATCTCCGAAAAATACAACACAGTGGTGTTGATCTTACTCTCGTCGCTCTTCAGCCTATTGCACTTGAAGTAATTCTCCAAATGCCAAAGGATATTCTCCACCTCTTGCGCGTCACGGACGCTTTTGAACATAGGTGGCTTGGGAGCCTCGACCTTGGCCTCCTTATCTCGGTCAAGCGACGTCGATCCTCCAGCTTCCATGCCTTCCTTGAGTGCTTTCATCTCGGCCTTCATAGTCTCAATCATGCTCAATGCCTCCATGAGTCGACACTCCAAGGAAGTGATGGCCCCCTTCATCTTAAACTCGGTCCGCTGACGTCCCTCTAACTCCTTTCAGATGTTTTCGATCTCCTCAAGGGTGAAGTCTTCAAGAGTTTTGAACTTGTCATCGGCCACATTCAAATGCCGGCCTAATATCTCTACAGCTTGCCTCGCCGTTTCAACCCTTGCGATCCACTTCTCTCCAAGTGTGACGTCAATGGGCTCCTCGCCACCATCATTGTCACTTGCTTCGGTGGTTGAAGGTGGGTGAGATGTTAGCGCCTCGTTTGGTGTGGGGTCGAGCAGCATTTCCTCACTACCCTTTTGATGCTTCTTTCCCTTGCGATTTTTCTTTCCTCTCTTCGGACAGACGTTGGTAGTGCTAGCGGCATTCACGTCTCCTTCGGTTGCCATTCCCTTAGTATCAAACCTCCGCTCTGATACCACTTTTTCACGAACTTAGAGTTCTCACTAATGCTCCGTGCGGCACTTGACAACTTACTCACGAATCTTTCAAGATCTTGTAAACTCAAGTAAGTCCTTTACGACTAAGATCGCTAAGAGAATGAAAAGGAAGACTTAGAGAATTTTGGAAGAAGGCTTATATTGCTTGGAATAATGCTTTACAAGTTGCTTGGAGGCTTACAACTTTCTTGGTGCCTAGCAAATGAGGGGCACCTCTATTTATACTAACACCTAGGGACTAAAGTGCAAAATAAAATTACTTTCTAAGTCCCTAACTTATTTACACAAAAGCCCCTCTCTAGAATTCTCTACACACTCTAGAGAATTATAAGGCTTTCTTCAAATATCTAAGTCATTCTAGAATTCTCTAGCCTTCTTGAATAATCTAAAGGGTTCTAGAGTTTTCCGCAATTTAACTGTGATGTGACGGGACGTGACATTAGGCCCAATAATAACAAAATACAATTTCTGAAATTTGGGGGCCTTTAGGCCCATTTCCTCATTTTCGTATACACTAAGTGTATACTAGTGTATACAATCCCGTATATCAGCTCCAATTCATGTTCGTCAATTTTTTGGGGACAGTTTCCTCGATTCCAATGGCTGGCCGACTCGAAAGGAAGGATTTGAGCCTTTATGGCTCAGAATAAAATGCATGGATAAACGAAGGAATCCGATGGACTCACTCAAAGGTTCATGCAAAGAAACAAAAAAAGAGTGTAATTAATAAATGAATTAAGGCAAATGATCTAATATAACCTGGATCTAATTGTAAACAATAGGACTCAAGCATAAAAATTACTACTCAAATACATCAAGATTTGAAAAGGATTCTGTTCTAAAGTTTGAGTAGAACACACTAACCGAACTGATCATGCATGACACTAAAGGATCGTTTCCACACACTCTTCAGATAGCACAAATAAAACTTATTGCATTTTTTACTAAACAAACCCTACAGTAGATTAAAGAAAAAAATATACTATTGATATAATTCCACTTAACAGTGAAGGAATAAGGGAATGCCATTTTCAACTAATCAACCTAAATAGTCAAAACAATTTTATTCCCAACAATTAATGACAAAAGGGCAGCAAAGGCAACAAGATATGTCAATAAATTTTAGCACAAATTTCACATACTGATGCATACACTTAAAGATGTAGGCAATATATTACTTGGATATGAACCAATCGACTAAAGCTTTTCACCAAATTATGATTTAATAGTCATACTTATCCCAAAATAAATACACTTCTATGTAAGAAAAGATGCTGCCAAATAACTCTTTTTAAAAGAGGTTGGTCAGTTAATCGAGCAAAAGAAAACAATAAAAATGTGAAATCGCAAACACAAGAGAACATAAAAGGAGATAACCAACACTACAAAACAAACCAAATATCATTAAATCGAAAATAACCTGGATGCATATATGATAACTCAGTTCTAGCATGCTTCAACACACAAAAAATAAATAAATACTTACAGACAATAAGCTTATTAGAGCAGAAAGCAAAAAGAAACAGAACAGTCCAACGCAAAGCGAACATTCCATCAGCTTGAAATTACTAGTTCGTCTGCCTATTCTACTCATTTCAAACAAATCGGACTCAACATAAATAAATAGACATGAAGACTAACAAAGAATAATCAACTATCACGACTTAAAGTCAATATTATGAGAATAACAGTGACACAAACAGGTATTAGCAAGGAGAAAGAAACTTGAGGCGGAGAGGAATCAACAATCTTTTCAGACAAATGAACACAAACAACAACATTCGAGTAGCTAAACAGGTTCCATCACTGTAATGACCCTCCTGGTCATTTCTGTGTGTCGTTTAGAGTGTTCCTGTAGCGACCCCAAACCCCAAGTCATTTATGACTTGCTGGGACTGACAGTTCTGTCACCTGGTCGTTCGTTTGGTTTTGGTGCGAGTTTTTGTGTTTTGGAGTTTATGAACCTTAAACGATCATTTTCGATCAAAAGTTCAAGAAGATGACATCGGAATCCAATTCTGATAATTCTATCAGCTCCGAAAGGGTCATTTTAGACTAGTAGCATGGTCGGCATGACTCCCGAGGTTTTCAGTGTGAGTCGGTGCGATTAGGTGTTTTAACTTTAAATTTAAGCCTAAGTTTGACTTTGGTCAACATTCTGAGTAAACGCGCTCATATGAGAATTCCGTCAGCGCGGTTAGCTCTGGAATGTCAAGTTTGGTCTAGATTGACCTTTCTTTTGTGTCTCGAGGTTTTCGATATTTTTCGGAGCTCTTTTGTGGTTTTTGACTTAAAATGACATTTGGGTGTGGGACCAACTTTTTGTCAAGATGACCTAGTATGGAAATTTTGACTGTGCCATTGAGTTCAGAATATCGAATTTGGTATGGTTGCATATTTCGTTTGCGTGCACGGGGTTCCGAACGAGTTCAGAGCACCCTGTCGGAGTTTTTATTTTGGGAAAAAATTGTAGAAAATCTGCTATAAAATGCAGATTCATCAGCAACATTTCCCAAACTTAAAACCTTCACAACTCTCTCATCTTTCATCCAAATTAGGTGATTCAAAGTGCGGGAGCTTCGTATTTTTGGTGGCTTCGTTGTAGAGTGTTCGGAAGTTGTCGGGTGCACGTAGTTCAAGGTAAATTTCGTGATAAACCTTACTGCTGTACCCTTTTTCGAGTTTTTGTTTTTGGCATCCTTGTTTTGGTCATATCTCACTCATTGTAGCTCGGTTTTCGGTGATTCGAAGTCCCACGTGTTGAGAATTGTCGTGGCTTCGTCGTAGAGTGTTCAAGGAGTGCTGGGCACCATTAGGTCCTTGTAGATTTTGAGTTTAGAGTGCTGCAATGTTTTCTTTTAAGTTGATTAAAGTGTGGTTTTCTTGCTTGTTCGGTTTTGCTGCGTTTTTAGCCCCAAATTGTGTTCCATTTTAGCACACAAGTTTGGGGTGCTGTTTAGGGTGTCTTGACGGAGTCAAATTCGGACAGTTCGGTGCGGGTCCCACGATTCCCGTTTTGACTCCAAATTTGACCCATCTCTGTTTATTGTGATATTGGTGTCTAAACGACCGTAATAACGTTGTGACTATATTTTTGATAGCGGGGCAGCGTTTCGAGGACGTTCAGAAAGGGAAAGCTCCGAAGAAGTGATTTTGGAGCGCGTGTGATCGACCTACAGGTAGGCTACGGTTTCCCTCTCTTAGATTGAGCTCGAGAATATGAATGCATGTTTATTAGTTGGGATTTGGGTTGGGTAGTTATTGAATCACGTATAGGTGTTTAAAAATCATGTTTTCGGCTTATTTCGAGAATTATCGGGTAACTGTGAGCATGCTTTGTGTTATTAATTGACCCTCCTCGCTATGTGGAGTGCTTGCATTCTTAATTATTGTTTATTTGAAACATGCTGGGCCTTAGTTTAGGTTGGACTAGGGTTTTCCTTAGAAATACATATTCGAATCCGATAGGCCTTAGTTTTGCCCCGACGTCGCTCGGCCAACTTAGATCCCTGTAGACTGATATAGCAGACTTGAGTCTGATAGTTTGGGCCTTAGCTAGGCGATACGCTTTCTCCGACTTTAGTTATCCTTATTTTCCCCTATGTTACTGCTTCACGAGTTACGTCGGCGACACTAATTCTGCTTCGCGACTTGAATTTGATTTTCAATCCAATTCTAAGGACTTACATTGATTGGCTAAGTGTGGACGATGTTCCACAGACATTTATGAGCGTGAATCGATTATGACTCTTTTAGCAGCTACATTGGTACCTTTATAGAGCATCCGGTTTAAGGTTTGGCCTCTATTGCCTAAATACTTATATAGAGCATCTGATTTAAGGTCCGGCCTCTATTGCCCAGGTACTTAATTGGAGCATCCGGTTTAAGGTCCGACATCTATTGCCCAGATACTTATATAGAACATCCGGTTTGAGTTCCGGCCTCAGATACTTGATACTTGTGATTGGTTACTTGGGTACTTCTGGTGAGCATCCGGTTCGAGGTCCGACCTTCGTACTGTCAGATTCTACTAATTGGGGTTGAGGTTCTGGTTCGATGTTCTCCGTTCTTGGGTTCTTATATGCAATTCTTTTTAGTTATAGTTATTTTGTGTACTCGTCGGGCTTGTGGGGGTCCATTTGGGTTTTTATTTAACTTGCGCACGAGTGTACCTTCTGGGCTTATGAGGGTCCAGTTAGGTGTAGTTAGCTTTTAGGTTACTTTAGTTAGTTCTTTCTACACTCGTGTGCATTCCATTGTTAGTTAGATTTTCGTTCTTGACTTCGGTTTATGTTATTCCTTCTTTTCATATTGCCTTTACTTTTCAAGTTCAGTCGGCCTATGATGCCTACTGGGTACCTGTTGTTTTGGTACTCATGCTACGCTCTGCATCTGTTTCGTGATGCAGGTCCGAGCACCAGTGGTCAGCGTTGATCCAGTTTGGAGTAGTCTGATCCGGAGACGGGGGTGAGCACACGACATTTTGTACTATTTCAGTCTCCATCTGTGTATATAGACTTGTCTTTTACCTTTCGAGACAGTCCAGTCTCTGTGGTCCACTTTAGGGACTTGTACTCATTTTGTTAGTAGCTCTGTACTAGTGACTTCCAGGTTCTGGGAGGGATCTTTATTTGTATAGATGTTTTGGTTTGCTTCCGTCTGTTTATGTTGTTATCTTAAATTTTGCCAAATCTTGTTTAGTTCTGCCCTTAGACCCATTACTTGTTGTTTCGGGTTACGGGTTGGCTTACCTACTGGTGGGTTATAGTAGGTGCCATCATGATTCGAGGAATCGGGTTGTGACAATCACTGACTTGTAGTCGACACTAAATTGAAAACGATAAGAGAATTCCAACACTTAGAAGACTTGCAATGACTAAGAAATAAACAGCCAACACATTAAGAAAACAAAGAGGTTGAACTGAAGTGAGGTTTACCTTTCACGGGGCAGCGAAACAGGGACGGGACGAGCAGGGAAGTAATGAGCTTTCACCACCAAAAGCATCTAAGAACCTTGAATGAACCACACAAAGCAAATGAGAACAAAGACTGATCGAAATCTTCGCTTCCGGTCTCTCCGTAGTTTCAAGAACTTTATGGTTCCAGTGTATTTCTTCTTCTCAAATGTATGCTAAGTCTAATATTTTTAAAATAAAACAATACTAATTAACTATTTAGCCATTTGGGGTTATGAAAATGAAGAGTCGTTTGGTAGGGTACTGTATAAAAATAGTACCGAGTAAGGTATATGTATTAGTAAAGTTGGTTATGCTTAGATTATTGCTTATTCGTGATTTTAGATTGATATATTCAAGGCCAGTGGCGGATCCAGGATTTTTACTCAGGGGTTCAAAGTATAAAGGAGAAGTTCAGGTGGTAATGCAAGTGTGCGGTGACCGTAGTAGTCCCTCGGCATGGAAGATGACTTCAACACCATACTTGATCGCCTCACTGCCCAAATAGACGAGTTAACTGCCATATCATTTTTTGGTATGGGTGGTATAGGTAAGACAACTCTTGCCAGAAAAGTTTTTGGTGATTCATTTATTCGTTCTCGATTTGATAAACATGCATGGGTCACTATCTCCCAAGAATACAATGAGAGACAAATGCTCTTGAAGTTACCTTTTCAATTACTAGTGGAAGCAATCAAGAAATGAGTGACGATCAACTAATGGAGTCTGTGTATAGAGGTCTGAAGAGTAGGAGATTTCTAATTGTCATAGATGATATTTGGAGTACTGAGGCATGGGACCAAATGCAAAGAATATTTCCAAATGATGACAATAGAAGCCGAATTCTACTAACCACTCGGCTCAAGTATGTTGCTGATTATGTCAATTGCCCTGATTATCCACCTCATAATAAGTCCTTTCTAAGTCTTGATGATAGTTGGAATCTATTCAGCGAGAAAGTATTCAAAAGAGATCCATGTCCTCATCTACTAGAAGAAATAGGGAAGCATATTGTACAACAATGTCGAGGATTACCTCTTTCGATTGTTGTCGTTGTTGGACTTCTTGGAAAAATGGACCCAACACATGATAATTGGAAGAAGGTTGAGGAAAATCTGAACTCATTCTTTGGTACGGTATCCGAACAGTGCAAATCAATTCTTTCTTTGAGCTACAGTTACTTACCCCAATATTTGAGGGCTTGTTTTCTCTACACTGGAGGTTTTCCTGATGATATGGAAATTGGTGTTTCAAGTTGATTAGGTTATGGATTGCTGAGCAATTCGTAAAGGCAAGAAGCAATAAAAGGTTAGAAGTGGTGGGAGAGGAGTATTTAGAAGAGTTAATTGATAGAAGTCTAATTTTGGGTGATAGATTAACGGCTAGTGGAAGGAGGAGAAGTTGCAAAATTCATGATCTTCTTCGCCAACTATTCCTAAGTGAAGCTCATAGTGAAAATGTTGTGCATACCATGAATTGGAAGGTCCCCATATCCTTAGAAGCCTTATTTGATCAACGGCGAGTGATCCTTCTATCTAAACTTCAAGGGACCCATGTTTTTCCTACAATGAATAGAAGTGCTATAACCCGCACCTTTATTTCAATGGAGTCTTTTAGTACATGTTTTCCAAAAGGGATTTACTCCATTGTTTCACAGTTGAAGTTGCTTAAGGTGTTTGATGTATTATCAACTGAATACGATTTCTCTTGGGTAATACCTCAACTTGTACATTTGAGATATGTTGCTGCAAATATTGTGGAACATGTTTCACTAGTCAATTTGAGAAATCTACAGACCATAATTCTTGAAGGTTATTATGGTAGTACAGAGTTGAGGCAATCACTTGATATCTGGACAATGTCAGAGATAAGATATGTGGATATTCGAGGGACACTATATATATCTAATCCTCTTGTGGCAGAAAATAATAGTATTGGAAAACAAGCTTTGTTTCTCAATAACTAACAAACACTTTGTCTCAATAACTCTCCTTTTGTTGCAGAAATCATAAGAAGAACTCCCCATCTGAAAGTAAAGCTAAAAGATTTTAGTTAATCGTCGTATCATTCTTGATTCTGTCAATCTTCTAGAGAAACTGGAGACACTATACCTAGCAGGACAGGTGATTTTCTCTGGGAATATTTTGCCTTGTAATCTCAAGAAGTTGTCATTAGCATATACTTGCATACCATGGGAAGATTTGAATTTGCTGGCTAATTTACCCAATCTCGAGGTGTTTGAAGGGTATTCTGCATTTCATGGAATAGATTGGAAACTAAAAGAAGATGTTGTGTTTCGCAACTTAAAATATCTACAGCTGTGTGAGTGCCTAAATCTGCAAAGGTGGGAAGCAGGTAGTGATAATTTTCCGATGCTTGAGAAACTATTACTGCGTATGTTGGTTGAACTGGAAGAGATTCCCCAGAGTATTGGAGAAACAATGACACTAAAATTGATCCAAGTAAACCTATGCAGCTCTGGTGCAGAGATTAGTGCAAATAAAATTCAAGAAGAGCAACAAAGCTGGGGAAATTATGAGCTTCACGTTGAAATTATTTGAGTATGTTAAAATTCCATCATTGACTATTAGCCAATTCTTATTAATATGTTCGTGTCATCAGTCTTTGTTGAGTTAATTTTCCGTGATGAGTTGCTTGGTTCCTTTTGTTCAGCAATCAATTATTGAAACAACTATTCGAAGAACTTGAAAATGAAAGTCTCAACTCTGAAGAAATATGCCAATTTGCTGACGATATCCGTCCAATTTAGGCAAAATTCATACACTGCCTGCATACAGATCTTTCATCAAGCGCTTCGGGTATGATATATACTTATTTATTATGTTTGCATTTCTCTTTACGCACAAACTTCATATATTTATACAAGTTTCAGTGTCTACTTGTGTACACCGAGAATTGGAGGGCATAAATATGAAAAGAGGCTAAGTTAAAGTGCACATTTATGTATTATGCTGAAAAGTAGTCACTCCAACTTTCAGTATGACATCTAGGCACCTCACCTCAACTCATCTCCATTGTGTCAGTTGAACACTCCAACTTACAAAATTATCAACTACGCAATATCAAAGTTTTGTGTCACGTTCACGCGGTTGAGTGTCCACACGACACAATGGGGACTAGTTGGAGGCTTTAGTTGTCAATTAAGACCAAGTTGAGTTATCTAGATGTGCACTCTCAAAGTTACGTTTAATTACTTGCCAGCTGAAACCAAATTTGAGTGTTTGTTTATGTATTATGTCAATATAACATTGCTTCAAACTTCATATTAATAAGTCAGTTTGTCTGGTAAATGTTTTTCTTAAATGATTACTTCTATTCTTATTCTGATAATTTAATGCATTTTCATGGAATAGGCCCATGGTCTAGAGCAGTAAGAACCACCAAAAGTATATCAGGTACTCAGCTGAAGATCTTGAACGCATGCTTGGTGAATTTTTCGAGGGTAAGACGTTGAATGAGCCAAAACGATGAACCTCTGACTAAAAAAGCTAGGCATTCTGCACTATTTCTCTGCTGATACACGACATAGTTCTTTTGCCAACATTGATGGCTTTGGTTAGAGGTGGAGGTGTTTCACCAACTGAGCAATGAGCCTCACTCGCCTTGCCAAATATATTCATATTTGGTTGTATAATTTATTCTTGTTTTTTTAATGTTTTGCGAACAATTTTTGTAGCTGGGATAAGAAACCTTTACGGAATAGGGAGACAATGAACGTGCCACTTGTTGGACGTATGATTGAGGTATCTCGTAGAGCTTTAATGCTTTTGACACATGCTTTAATGGGGTTTGGAAAAGATCCCTCCATGTAAATTGCAGTGATTTGTTTTTAAGTGTTTCAAATAGTTGTTACCATATTGTAAGAAATATATATATGTTTGCTTGAAAATATGTAAAGATGATTATTTAGTTGATCCATTTGGGCCTCTCCATAGACAATTTTCATCCTATTATTTAAGTTATATTTAAATTTTAGCTAGTATTACTAAACTTGGGATAAAACTTGTGTGCTCCTCTGCTTATTTTCTTCTATATAATCCACCAAGACTAATCGTCCGTCTTCGATCTATTATTCAAAGTTAAGGAGAGAGTTTGATTTTTAAACAAAGTTGAGAATGTAATTTATTTTTTTGGTAATAAACTGTAAATATATTACCTTAACAAACAAAGAAATCACAATCTAAAGAGAACACTAGATCCAACCCCCCTCAAGGAAGGTTATTGGACTGCTAGTGCCTCAGTACGCAACTATACATTGCATTAGTTCTATCCTTACATCCAAGAAGTTGAAAAAGAAACAATCTTATACGACAAAGATCAATAAATCTAATGAAAATACAACTTCTGCAGAAGATAAACAAACTTGATTTCGCATCAATACAGATATGAACTTTTGGACTTAAAAGAGTCCAATGGTAAAAATAACCGGAATGGGTCAGATCCCAAATACAAAGCAACAGTAGTCCAAAAGGATAAATGTGGGTTTTAAAACTTTTTTGAAATGTTAATAAGAATCCTTACTGGTTTATTTGATATTGATATTTTGAAAGATTTTTCCATTAGAATCTTTTTAAGTTGAAGATTTCTTAATTTCTTAAAAAAATTAAGAAGACTTGAGTTCTCCTTTCCTTCCATTAGAACGACTTGGAAGTGAATGATAACGAATTAAAAGTTAAAAGTTTCACTTTAAAGGGTGAGTATCCTATGTCTTTGTCCCCCATTTAGAAAAAGGTGGTGATAAAGAAAAGTAAATCATGTGGACAAAATCTCTTAGCCTAAGAAATAAGAATAACATAGCAGAGAGATTAAATCTGCAAAGCCTCTTATCTTTTACTCATTCCAACAATCAAAGAGAAATGGCTTATGCAGCTCTTTCTTCACTTATGTATACATTGGAACAACTCTTCAAACCTAATCAATATTTCGTTTGTCCAAGCTATACACAACAACATGTTCAATCTCTCTATCAAAATCTTTCTGCTCTGCAACTTTTCCTTGACAATACTACCACAAAGGATATTGAAACTCTTAAGGTATGTAATTAATTCACTAGTATATATAGTTATCAAAATCTTACTGATCTAATATATATTTTTTAACAATAACTAATTTATCGAGTTTCAATTTCAAGGTTGTAGAAAAGAGGATCAGAAATGTAGTATACGAAGCAGAAGAGAAAGTTGATTCAAGCCTAAGAAGCATCATTCTAACTGATTGCCCAGAGAGTAGAGAAGGGGCTTGTAAATTCTTCGAGGAAGAATTGCTAAAAGTGGATAAAGATGTTGACTCTCTCAGGAAGGAGGTGAAGGTGGCTGAGTTTAATAAGCATGGAAGCAAATCTACAGAATTAGCAACAACTTCCTTCTCACCAGAAAAAGGTACAATTGAGGAAAATACTATTGTTGGGATGGAAGATGACTTCTGTCACGCCCCGAGCCTACACCCTGGGCGGGACCAGCACCTGGAGACCATTGCTGGCCCCAGGCGAACCCTTGGCCTGACTTTCTTAACTCAGCGGAAACCTAACTCAACAGAATAACTCAACGTCATACAAAGACATGAACAACTTAACTAATAAAATATGGCCCAAAGGGCAACTCGAGCCTCAAAATAGAATATTTACATATACATGGATGAGAGGCTCAAAATAACTGACTGACTGTCTATTGAAGCCTCTAATATACTAAGATGGATGTGGGGACAGACCCCGCAACATCCTAATAGAACAAAACTAAGTACACAAAATAATTGAGTCCTCCGGAACGCAAGGAGGCTCACCACAGACTCTGGAGTGCTCAGCTGGATCAACGACGTGCAGGATGCTGATCCGGGGTACCTGTATCTGCATCATAAGACGATGCAGGCCAATTGGCATCAGTACATGGAATGTACGAATATGTGAGCTGGAAAAAACGGAACCACAACTTAAGCTTGAAAGGAGGACAAGAGATCACTTACCTTGACTCTGAACGACTCATATACATAACTGGACTCAAAGTAAAGCAATAAGACACGAGCCACACATATAAAACTTGTAAAAGAATGTAAATGACTTAGATCGTTAAGGATAAAATGACAACAAACTCCACTTTGGTTTTATAAATATAATACAGCTTTTGTGGGAGGTTCTTTAACCGACAACCACCACTACGAGCCTTAGTGATGATACAACGTTTTACCTCACGTTGCCAAAGGACCATCCTATACCTTGCCATCGATATAGGACCTTACTTTTGCTTAGTGGATCCACTAGCCTAATCTTACGTGATCATCTAAAAAGGATGATACGACGAGTCCCATGTTGGCGCATGGTTCTTATGGGGAGTTGAGTTAATATGAACTCGTGTCCCCAATTCGGTGCTCAATACTACTCCCAAAAATACTTTGGCTCATGCTTTTAAAATAACTTCTTTCTTTGATTGAGATAATTACTCAAAACTTTAGCCCAAAGGCTCCTTTGGGGAAAGAAAACATGATTCCCTTCTTATTCAAATATAATAGCATTTACAACCTCCTTTGGGATTACTTAGTTCCCTAATAGCTTTCTCTTTTCTTTTTTTTTTTTTAAAAAAGAACTCAACTTTGAACTCATGACTTAGCTTGAAACCAAGACTCTTACTCGACTTGAAACTTCACTTGACTTGGAACTATCTTTCCTTGAATCGGAATTATGAATTCAAGGTGTTCGATCACAGGTTATGGAAGGATTCTTGAACGCTTAGACGCACTTTGGAACGTCGAAAACAACTATAAAACATAGGTGAATTACTTTGGAACATGCATGAGAAAGTGAGAAAAGAAGAGGGGAAACTTGGCTGAGACTTTAGATTTCTGGTGACACAGATAAGACTTACGGACGCCATCGACGGACCGTAGATGGACTTACGGTCCGTACTGCAGGTCCGTAGGTTGCGTCAGAGATTTTCCCCAGAATTCGTTTAAGAAAAAGACTAAGTGTTGACCTACGGTCCTGACTTACGGTCCGTAGGTCAGGCCACGGACCGTAGGTCGTGACCGTAGATCGATGCCCCAAAAACCAACTTCTGTTCCGATTGACGGTTGACCAGTACGGACCGTCGATCGATCTACGGTCTGTAGGTCAGTCCCGTAGATGGGGATCGACAGCCCAGAAATTTCTGCAAATCGATNTGGAGTACTGAGGCATGGGACCAAATGCAAAGAATATTTCCAAATGATGACAATAAAAGCCGAATTCTATTAACTACTCGGCTCAAGTATGTTGCTGATTATGTCAACTGCCCTGATTTTCTGCCTCATAGTAAGTCTTTTCTAAGTCTAGAAAATAGTTGGAATCTATTCACCGAAAAATTATTCAAGAAAGATCAGTGTCCTCCTTTACTTGTAGAAATAGGGAAGCATATTGTACAGCAATGTCAAGGATTACCTCTCTCGATTGTTGTTGTTGCTGGACTTCTTGGAAAAATGGACTTAACGCATGACAATTGGAAGAACGTTGAGGAAAATCTGAACTCATTCTTTGGTACGGTATCTGAACGGTGCCAATCAATTCTTTCTTTGAGCTACAACTACTTACCCCAATATTTGAAGGCTTGTTTTCTCTATGTTGGAGGTTTTCCAGAAGACACAGAGATTAATATTTCCCAGTTGATTAGGCTATGGATTGCTGAGCAATTCGTAAAGGCAAGAAACAATAAAAGGTTAGAAGTGGTGGCAGAGGAATATCTACAAGAGCTAATTGATAGAAGTCTAATTTTGACTGATACACAAAATGCTAATGGAAGGATGAAAACTTGCAAAATTCATGATCTTCTTCGCCAACTATGCCTAAGTGTAACTCATACTGAAAATGTTGTGCATATCGTGAATGGGAATGTTCCCATGTTCTTATTGGAAGCCATAGATGATCAACGGCGTGTGATCGTTCTGTCTAAACTTGAAGAGAAGCAAGTTTATCCTCCAATGCATAGCAATGGTATAACAAGTATAGCTCGTACCTTTATTTCAATGCAATATTTTCAGTACTCCGATTTTCCAGAAGGGATCTGTTCCATTTTTTCAGAGTTCAAGTTGCTTAAGGTGTTGGATGTATTAAATGTTTGGTTAGATTTCTCTAGTGTAATACCTGAGCTTGTACATTTGAGATATGTTGCTGCAAGTATTGAGGAAGCTCTTTCACTAGACAAATTGAGAAATCTACAGACCATAATTCTTCAAAGAAATATCGGTATCAACAGCTCTAGAGAGTTGGAGCAGCCAGTAGATATCTGGAGAATGTTAGAGCTAAGACATGTGGATATCAGATCGCCACTATATATATCTAATCCTCTTGAGGCAGAAAATCCTTTGTTTCTCAATAACTTGCAAAATCTTTATCTCTATAACTCTCCTTTTATTGTGGAAATCATAAGAAGAACTCCCAATCTAAAAAAGCTAAAGTTGTTGATAGATGATTCTGATCATCCTGACTGGCCTGCAATTCTTGATTCTCTAATTCTTCTAGAGGATCTGGAGACGCTACTCATAAAGCTGGAGAGCATTGACCTGAACATTTTCTCTGGAGATATTTTGTCTTGTAAAATCAAGAAATTAAGTCCTAATATCAAGAAATTGATGTTATTAGGTACTTATATACCATGGGAAGTTGTGAATTTGTTGGCTAATTTACCTAATCTTGAGGTGATCGGAGGGGAGTATGCATTTGCTGGAACAGATTGGAAAGTAGATGAAGATGTTGTATTTCACAAATTAAAATATCTACAAATTGGTGAAGCAGATCTGGAAAGGTGGGAAGCAACTGGTAGTGATAATTTTCCTATGCTTGAGCAACTAATACTTTATGGGTTGGATAAACTGGAGGAGATTCCGGAGAGTATTGGAGATATAATGACACTAAAATTGATCAAAATAGATAATTGCAGCTCTTCTGTAGATAATAGTGCTAAGAGAATTCAACAAGAGCAAGAGAGCTTGGGAAATTAAGAGCTTCAAGTTCGAATTACTCCAAAGGTATCTTCATTTCCATCTTTCATTATTATCTTCTTCCTATTTTGTTTTCACCTGCTAAAAAAGACTTGTAAACTTGGAACATTTTGTTAATTTGTGGTGTATTTCTAAATTATTTTTGGGAATTGTGTACTAGGAATGAAGATGAAGTAAGAGAAGGGGACTTGAAGGAAGCTGGTGATGATTATACTGCTTCTCATTATATACTTCCACATCTTCTCAATTTGTGAGTTTCACTCCCAATTAAATGTTTTATGTTATTCTTTTAATTTTCTTTCTCTTACTATGTTTTTAAATCTACTACCATGTATATTGTAGCAATCAGTCACATGCATGGCAGAGTCAGAATTTTCACACACTCAGAAAATACGACTAGCATATAAAGTGAGGCGGAAAATATTGTTTACTTCCATATTTATCTCCAACTTGTTTGAAATGGAGTTATTGTTTTATTGATTAGAGATGGCAATGAGACGGGGCGGGTTGAGCTTAACCCGCAATAATTTTAACCCGCCGCGCATAACAACTTTTTTTCATTTTCAACTCACCGTACCCCGCCCCACATAAATTTTTGAATATTTGCCGTTTTTAATTAATTTTGATACTAAAAAGAAAATTCATAAAAATAAATTCATTTTCTCATTAAGTTGTATTAATTAAATATATAATAACTTAGAATTTTATTTTTTAAAGGTTAATTGGGAAGCATGTAAAAAACCGTATAAGTAGTTTTTATTGAACCATTTTCACGTACTATCTCGAATATTTTAGTAACTTTTAAGAAATTATCTTAATAAATAATGTTTATCACTCTTATAACAGGTAAAAAGTTAAAATTAAGTTTGAACCTGCCACCCGCTCCGCCCCGCATTAGTTTTTAAAAAACTCACTTCACCTCGCCCCGCATCCCAACTGCCCCACCCCACATAGCCTTAAAATCATCCTGCCACATTGCCATCCCTATTAGTGATATCTGTTAATCAATAACTTATTAGTTAATTAATCTCTTTTTTTATAGTAATTATGATCATGACAAGCTTTCTGCAAATAAATTTCAGATATTCATCACGAGCCAAGGCACAAGATTTTGAGATTTATGGTCCAAATGCAACATTTGAAGATCCCCTTATGCATGCAGAGGGGTATGCTAAACTTGTCTATCCTTTCACACGTCTAGTAATTAGCTTGTTCCTTTTGTAATCCTGACTATGAATTTTTCTGTTGATGGCAGGGTAAAGCAGATTAAATTGTCATTCTATTCGCTTGGGAAGGTCTAAATAATTTACTTCTTGCTAAGTGTCCTATTTCATACTAGTCTCCTACTATGCTAGATTGATACACTTTATTGTGGAAAGGAAAAAAAAAGATATAGGCAAGAACCTTTTGGAAAATTGCATTGCGCGATGCAGTTTTAAAATCAGTTTTGCTTCTAAAATAGGGATACCATAACTTATTTCTTGAAAGGAAATACATCACGAAAATATCTAAGGCTCCCAGCATAATCTCCGTTGTATGTTGAAAGACTGTAACTACTATGGTCTACGTCAAAAGTTCTTAGCCAACCCTTTCTTCTTAAAGTTAATCAATTTATTTCTATATTATGTCTTCCTTTAGGCTTGGGATTGTTGTGTATGGATAATGTCAAACTGTTGCTTTTTGTACATTTCAGGTGTTCAGTGAGTCGAGAATCGTGGAGTACAACGTCATACAGAAAGAAATTTCTCCTGTAAATAAAGAGGTTTAAGATACATCCATCCTATTGCATCTTCTTTTCGCTTTGTTTATTCTCTGCTTTAGAACTCTGACATTAAGGTTGATGGCTTCAGATTTTAATTGAAAACAAACAATATTACAAGTTCTTGGGGAAAGACATTCATATGATATCACTAATCAAGTTGTACACAGAAGGAGGAAAGGTTGTTCGTCATGAAGATTGGTATGTATATATTTCACATCAAGAATTCTCGCCATGACATCCTAACATTATTTTTCAGTTTGTGTAAATGTAAGAGGCAAGTAACACTTTGTTTTGCCATAGTGTACTTCTTTAAGTATGTTCATGTTCTGTGCAACTTCACATGTTCGATAAACTTAATCCTCAAATCGCACAAATTCATGGTTGGTTAATGCCACTTTTAGCTATCTCTGTGTTCTTGACGAATGACATAATTTTGCCAAAAGATGTTTCATTTTTGGTAAAACGGAATAAGGCTTGCTAAGTTGTGTTCTCCCTCATTGGTATAATGTGACTTGAACCCTCGACCAACAAGCTTAAGGCAGAGGAGTCTCACAAATTGAGCAAGTCTCACTCGTCTTGCCAAAATATACTCTTATATAATGTTTTGTGTACTTGTCACATGACATACTTTTGCAAAAGATGTTTCTTTTTGGCAAAACGAATGAGCCTTGCTAAGCTGTACTCCCCCATATTTGCTTACAACATGACTTGAACCCTCGACCAATATAATTGGTTAAAGGTGGAGGTGTTTCACCAACTGAGCAAGCCTCTCTCGTCTTGCCAAATATATTCTCTATATATATAATATAATGTTTAGTCATATAGTTTATTCCTATTTTTGAGTGGTTGTCAAACAATTTTTGCAGCTGGGATAAGAAACCTTTATGGAATAGGGAGACAGCGAAGGTACCACTTGTTGGTCGTGTGATGAAGGTATCTCGTAGAGCTTCAATGCTTTTCACAGATGCACTAGTGGGGTTTGGAAAAGATCCCTCCATGTAAATTGTAGTGCACTATTTATAAGTGTTTGAGGATGTAATTTTTTTTTCACTCTGATTAAATATGTTTGAAGTAAAGTCACTTATTGATCCTCCATTTATAGAGTGATAGAGTCATCTCGTCAAATGTCAAGAATTGAATGGCAAGGCACAATTCTTACGAGTTCTTCTCACGATTTTTGTGCAATTGAAGCATGCAGACAGAACAAACACACTTTGACTATTTTTTTAAGGGAAAATGCATAAGTACCCCCCTAGACTATGACCGAAATTCCAAAGACACACCTAAACTTAACTAGAGTCCTATTACCTCCCTAAACGTAACTAATTTAAAATGGAATAAATACACCCACAAACGCTGACATGTCGTAGAGAGTGTGCACACTCTCTTGAAGGCAAGTGATGAGTGCACAAATTGGACACGTCGTTTTTTAATTGAAAACTTTATAATTAGTTAGTAAACATATTTATTGATAATCAAATGGGAAAATGCATAAGTACCCCCCCAGCCTATGTCCAAAATCCCTGAGACACACCTAACATTTACTAAGGTCCTATTACCCTCCCCCCCGAACTTATTTTATATATAATTTTCTACCCCTTTTCGGCCTACGTGGCACTATC
>NC_064292.1:49546439-49559360 GCF_019186545.1 Solanum stenotomum
GGGGGGGGGGGGGGGGATAGGACCTTAGTAAAGATTAGGTGTGTCTTAGGGATTTGGGGCATAGGCTGGGGGGTACTTATGCATTTTCCCATAATAAAACTAATATATATTTAATTATTTTTATTTCTTTCTTTGTAAAATATTTATTTTAATTTTTTTTCATTTTAAATTTTTTTCAATTAATTTATTATCTTTTCACTTTTAATTATTTTTAATAAATTGTGCGTATTTAAAAAAAACAATTTAAAAGTGTCCTTTAATTTTAATGTTTTAATATTTTTATGTTTTGTTTGATTTTCTTCACGTATTTTGATATCCGTTCAAAATTAACTTATTTTAAATACAAGACATTTGAAATCAAATCAAAATGAAAGACAAAGAAAATAAACTCAATAAAAAATAAAAGAGAAAAACAATGAATGTAAGTAAAAAAATATAGTTTCGATACAAGGTAAAAAACTGTGTATTAACTTAATTTAATTAGAAGATAAAAAAATAAGAATATTTTTTAAAAAAACAATTAAAAATTTATTTTTAAAGAAAAAATTAAGAAATATTATTTAATTTTTTTTATTTTTAAAAAAAATAATATTTACACGCATGGCGGGCGAGTGTGTACAAACACAACCAACTTGGGTGATTGAAGGTGCCACATCAGCACAAAAGGTGCACAAAAATATGAATAAAATGAGTTCAGGGGGTAATAGAATCTTCGTTAAGTTTAGGTGTGTCTCTGGGATTTCGGTCATATTTTAGGGGGGTACTTATGCATTATCCCTTTTTTTAATAATAGGCATTAATATGAAGAAATTAATATAAAGAACGGCAAGGATAATAATTAACTTTTTGTGATTATGAGAATGAAGAGTCGCTTGCCATGGTACGGTATAAAAATAGTACCGAATAAGATATATGTATTAGTAAAGTTGGTCATGCTTAGATTATTAAAAAAATTGTGGTTGAAAAATGAGAGAAATCCCTCTATTTATAGTCAACAAAAGGTAGTATGAACAAGTGTTTTTTGTGTCTTATCTGAAAAGTCATGACCTTTCCGAGAAGTCACAACCCTTTGAAAAAGTCACAACTCTTTGGAAAAGTCACAAATCATGGAAAAATCACAACCCTTTGAAAAAAGTCACAACTTATCATAAAAGTCACAACACTCACCGAAAAAGTCACTACCTAAGTTAAGGATATTATAGTAATTTAACATTCAAGTTAGGAATTCATGCTTCTAAGGTAATATAGATATAGATATAGATTGGTTTTATATAAAAATATTTTTTAAAAAAAAAATTACAAGGTCAGATATATATGGACCATTCTAAAGCACACATTTCTTATCCTCTTCAGTGTGCAAAAGATTATAGAAAAAAGTTAATCATTTGCACAAAACAAAGCTACTAAAGCAGGGAGATTAAATCCTTCAGAAATGGCTTATGCTGCTCTTTCTTCACTTATGTATACATTGGAACAACTCTTCAAACCTAATCAATCTTTCGTTTGTCGATGTTGTACACAACAACATCTCGAATCTCTTTATCAAAATCTTTCTGCTCTGCAAGATTTCCCTGACATCACTACCACAAAGGATATTGAAACTCTTAAGGTATCTAATTCATTAAATCTTACTGATGTTATATATTCTTTTTAATAATATATAAACAATTGTTGTGAGTAATACCTGAGCCACCATGCTACTGATCCATGAGAGCACCACAACATTACATCTTTCCCACTGAGTTGATAGATCCCCTTTGTACGAACTCTTTAGACAGGTTCCATCTACAAAGCAGAGTTTGTTCTTAACCAGTAGCGCAAGTTGTAACGACCTACTCCACAATCCATAGTTAGCTGGGCTTTTGAGCTTGATTGCAATCAAAGTTGTACCTGGCGTATTTGATGCATGAAGGTAGAGAGGATGAGAGTGTTCAAGAGAAGCCACTGTTAGATCTGCCATTACAGAGGCTGTTTGATCTCCCATAACCAAAATTTATGCAGTGTGATCTGATCGTGAAACCAATACGCAGCTCGAGATTGAATTCCAATGTCGCTGCTCTGATACCATGTGAATTTGTTACTGTGCTATTGAATCCATGGAAGCTTGTTCTTCCATGGATATGAATGAATGAATAGCTCTGTTGCGGAAGAAAAGAATTTTTATTATCAAAGTATTAAAGCTACAATGATGAAGGAATTCATCCTTTTATAGACCACATACAGATCACACCTTCCACACCTTTCATACGCTACATAGAGTTGGTTACATAACAACCTAACAGAATTTGTAACTAACTTGATTCTAGTAGCTTCTAGAATCTTCAATAACGACAAATGCAAGCAATGAGAAAAATAGCACAGCGGAAAGATACACTAAAATTTTCCATCGAATAGTTAAGTGAATAAAATAGTCAATTTACCTTTTTTTTTTATAATAGTAAAATTGAGAAATTATGGTTAGTGGAGGTAAAACTTACCATGTAAGTTACCAATTATATGTATTAGAGAAGGATTTATTTTGTCCAAACTTTTAAAATTAGCTTATAATGAAAAATATTTTTCTTAAAGAAAATACTTTTGGTAAGAAACAATTGGTGTTTGGCCAATAAATTTTAAAAGCATTTTTGAACCCTTTATTCTTTTCTTCCAATCATCTATTTGTGCATTTATTTAGCTTTAGTTTGGTTGGGGGAAAATGTGTGTCTAATGGAATTTAGGCCTATCTCAACCCTTTGGATAAGAGTTGGTTTCTTGTTTCAAGTAAGACTGTGGGGCTGGTTAATCTTCAACTTATGTGTTTTTTGTTGTACAAAATTCTAGATGGTATTATTAACTTAAAAGTAACTCAATACGACTTGACATTTTATGATAATAAAAATTTGGCATAATACATAAATGTCCCCTTTAACTTGGCCTCATTTCACATATATATCCTCCAACTTTGGTGTGCACAAGTAAGCACTTAAACTTGTATAAAGTTGAACAAGTAGACACATGAGTCCTATGTGGCATAATACACATAGGACACCACATAGGACACAAATTGACATGCACGATGCCACGTAGGTGTGTCTATTTGTTCAATTTTATACAAATTCAAGCGTCTACTTGTGCACATTTAAAATTGGAGGGCATAAACGTAAAATGAGGCTAAGCTAAAGGTTATATTTATGTACTATGCCTAGAAATTTCAAGGAAAATTTGTGGTGGAAGTTTATTATATTCGTCCAACTTGACACATGATGTCTTCATTATTCAACGTAAATTATTCAATTTTACAACAGGGTTCAATGTCTCTGACAAGTTGGAATCCAATGTATATGAATCAGAAATCTGAACGACTAATGTTTGAAAATTCTTTAGGAAAACAACAAGAGTTTCTTTATTTTTCATTAGAAGTTTATTATATATTAATACAACTTGACATATTATTATGTCTTTATTTTTCATTTCTTTTTTCTCACTTTGACTTAGTCAATCCACAGTTTACATCCATGAACCACAAGTTGTGTGGTTGTGTGGTTGTGATGTAGATGTTAAATAGAAAATTGTCCAAATTCATGTAAATTATCTAAGGCAGAGACATTAAATCTGCGAGGCTCTTATCTTTTAGTAATACCAGCAAACAAAGAGAAATGGCTTATGCTGCTCTTTCTTCACTTATGTATACATTGGAACAACTCTTCAAACCTAATCAATATTTCGTTTGTCCAAGCTATACACAACAACATGTTCAATCTCTCTATCAAAATCTTTCTGCTCTACAACTTTTCCTTGACAATACTACCACAAAGGATATTGAAACTCTTAAGTTTATAGAAAAGAGGATCAGAGATGTAATATACAAAGCAGAAGATAAAGTTGATTTAAGCCTAAGAAGCATCATTTTAGCGGATTGCACAGAGAGTAGAGAAGGGGCTTGTAAATTCTTCGAGGAAGAATTGGTACAAGTGGAAAAAGATGTTGATTCTCTCAGGCAAGAAGTGATGCAGATTGAGTTTAACAAGCATGGAAGCAAATCCGCAGTAACTCTCTCCTCACCAGAAAAAAGTGCGATTGAGGAAAATAGTATTGTTGGGATGGAGGATGACTTCAACACCATACTTGATCGCTTCACTGCCCAAACAGACGAGTTACCTGTCATACCAATTTTTGGTATGGGAGGTATAGGTAAGACAACTCTTGCCAGAAAAGTTTATGATGATTCATACATTCGTTCTCGATTTGATAAACAAGCATGGGTCACTATCTCTCAAGAATACAATGAGAGACAAATGCTTCTTGAACTTGTCTCTTCAATTACTGGAAGCAAGCAAGAAACAAGCGATGATGAACTAATGGAGATTGTGTATAGAGGCCTGAAGGGTAGGAGATTTCTAATTGTCATAGATGATATTTGGAGTACTGAGGCATGGGACCAAATCCAAAGAATATTTCCCAAAGATAACAATAAAAGCCGAATTCTATTAACCACTCGGCTCAAGTATGTTGCTGATTATGTCAACAACCCTGATTTTCCGCCTCATAGTAAGTCTTTCCTAAGTCTAGAAGATAGTTGGAGTCTATTCACCAAAAAAATATTCATAAAAGATCATTGTCCACCTCTTCTAGAAGAAATAGGGAAGCATATTGTACAACAATGTCAAGGATTACCTCTCTCGATTGTTGTCGTTGCTGGACTTCTTGTAAAAATGGACTTAACGCATGACAATTGGAAGGAGGTTGAGGAAAATCTGGACTCATTCTTTGGTACGGTATCCGAACGATGCCAATCAATTCTTTCTCTGAGCTACAACTACTTGCCCCAATATTTGAGGGCTTGTTTTCTCTACATTGGAGGTTTTCCAGAAGACAGAGAGATTGATGTTTACAAGTTGATTAGGCTATGGATTGCTGAGGAATTCGTAAAGGCAAGAAGCAATAAAAAGTTAGAAGTGGTGGCAGAGGAGTATCTACAAGAGTTAATTGATAGAAGTCTAATTTTGACCGGAGAACAAAGGGCTAATGGAAGGATGAAAACTTGCAAAATTCACGATCTTCTTCGCCAACTGTGTCTAAGTGAAGCTCATACTGAAAATGTTGTGCATGTCTTGAATGGGAATGATCTCGAAGCCATAGATGATCAACGTCGAATGATCCTTCTGTCTGAAGTTGAAGAGAAGTATGATTATGGTCCGCAAAATAGCAGTGGTATTGTCCGTACCTTTATTTCAATGGGTGTAGTAGCTTTACCAAAAGAGATGTGTTCCATTGTTTCAGAATTCAAGTTGCTTAAGGTGTTGGACGTATTATCAGTACTCTGGTACGATTTCTCTAGTGTAATACCTGAGCTTGTACATTTGAGATATGTTTCTGCAAGAATTGAGGAAGCTCCTTCGCTAGCCAAATTGAGAAGTCTACAGACCATAATTCTTCGAAGATATTTCTCTGGCAGTGTCAGACCAACAACGTTGGAGCTGCAGCCATTAGATATCTGGAGAATGTCAGAGATAAGACATATGGATATTGATTGGCCACTATATATATCAAACCTTGTTGAAGCAGAACAAACTTTATTTCTGAATAACTTGCAAACACTTTATCTCTATAATTTTCCTTGTGTTGCGGAAATCATAAGAAGAACTCCCAATCTAAAAAAGCTAAAGATTTTATATAGATCTAAGCTTCCTGATTCTCTGAGTATTTTACAGGATCTGGAGACACTACACATAGAAATAGAAGAAAACATTGATCCGATGATTATCTCTAGAGATATTTCTCTTCCTAATCTCAAGAAGTTGAAATTAAGAGGTACTCGTATACCATGGGAAGTTGTGAATTTGCTGGCTAATTTACCCAATCTTGAGGTGCTCGAGGGGAAATATGCCTTTGCTGGAGCAGATTGGAAACTAAATGAAGATGTTGTGTTTCGCAAATTAAAATATCTACGTCTATATAGGTGCAGAGATCTGGAAAGGTGGGAATTAGCAGCTGGTAGTGATAATTTTCCGATGCTTGAGAAACTAACACTGTATGAATTGCCTAAACTGGAGGAGATTCCCGAGAGTATTGGAGAAATAATGACACTAAAATCAATCCGAATAGTTGATTGCAGCTCTGGTGTTAATACAAGTGCAAGGAAAATTCAAGAAGAGCAAGAAAGCTTGGGAAATTATGAGCTTCAACTGGAAATTGTTTTGGTATGTTAAAATTCCATCTTTGATTATTAGTCAATGTTGCGGAAGCAGAATATATAGAGAGTGATGAAATCACAACTACTATATATAAATGTAGCTAATAAATAGTAAATGAGACAACAATAAAAAGAACACCAGGAATTAACGAGGTTCGGCAAAAATTGGTTTTCTTTTGCCTACTCCTTGGACACAACCAACCAATATTTATTTCACTTCAAAAGAGTACAAGTGAAATACTACAAGAGAGAAAGAAGAACAAATGTCTTTGAAGATGAGAAGGCAAGTGAGAGGTGTGTTACAAATGAATTAGGAGCTACCTACTTATAGGAGTGAATTCTTCCTATTGATGTCATCTATGACATCACAATGTGTCAAAATATCAAGATTTACCTTGTGAAATCATTTTATGGTTCACCTAAATTTCACCTACAAAAGGTGCTATCTTGACTTTTGTACCAATGAAGAATTATCTTCCTAGCTACCAAATCTTCACATTAATTCATCTTTGAATCTTGTCAAATTTAACAGTCAATTCTTAATTAATATGTTCATGTGCTCTTCCTATTTGTTATTTCACCTGCTAAATAGGCTTATACTAATACATATCAAAGAAACATTTTCTTAGGCAATAGCGAGCAACCCCAACTCAAAAGGGAGATATTTTGTAAGGTAAAAAACGATCCAAGGGTATATGTGCTGGCTGTGCTCTATTTTAGAGTAATTTTGATTCTTTTTTGAATTTACAATTGCACAGAGTTTTAGGGATTGATATTACTTTTTATGCTCATATGCAAAAGTTGGCTTTTTTTTATATATATATTCACAATGTCATTCTTATGTTTCTTTTCCAATTCATTTTCTAAACTAAAAATAGCATAGTTCATCAATTTTGAACGTTTGAAATACTTGTTCGGAGGTGAAAATCCAAAGTCAATGATTATTTAGGAGTATTAAAATTCAGAATTTTCCTAATTATATAAATTCAAAATTTGTATATGTTTTTAACCTAGCTTGTATATAATTATCCTGTTGATACATTTGATTTGTATAAGTTCTGGAAATTTTTTAAATGTATAAATACAGGATATTGTAGGAAGAGGCTCCTCTCCAGTACACTAATCTCTCTAGTTGGTCCAGTGCATATTTAATTTAATGACATCTGTCAATTTTAAAAGCTAATGGTTCATATTTATTTAAATAAAGCAGCTTTTAAACCATGGTCAAATATCATTAACCATGGTTATTACTATTTCTCTTTCTCTCTCCTCTCTCATCTCTTTCATTTTCACTTAATTCTGCAACAAACCTTTTCTCAATCAGCAAAGAATTTGCTTTGTTAACAACAAATCGCTTTTTCTTTTCATTATTTTCACACCGTGATAAAAGAAGACAAAACTCAAAGGATGAACTTGGGTTATAAAATTTAAAAAATCCAACCCATGAGACTACTTCTTTGAAGCTTGGTTCGGCCACAATGGTGATCCACAAAACTCTGTCGTCTTCTTCGTAACATCAATTTTTTCAATTTGAAGTTTCTGCAGAAGCCAGCTAAAGGATCTGGAAAGGGCACGAAAAATGGGTAGAAATTTTTATTCATATACTTTTTTTTTCTGGTGAAATTTTCCATTTAGTTTTTGGGTCTTCATTTCTTGTGGTATTATAACTGTAATCTTTAATTGAGGTTAATCACTCCATTTCAGTCTTTCTATTTTGAGACTCTCCCTAGTTGTTCATATGTAAATGTAAAAACATTAAAATTTTGATGTAATTTCAATNTTACTATTTCTCTTTCTCTCTCCTCTCTCATCTCTTTCATTTTCACTTAATTCTGCAACAAACCTTTTCTCAATCAGCAAAGAATTTGCTTTGTTAACAACAAATCACTTTTTCTTTTCATTATTTTCACACCGTGATAAAAGAAGACAAAATTCAAAGGATGAACTTGGGTTATAAAATTTTAAAAATCCAACCCATGAGACTACTTCTTTGAAGCTTGGTTCGGCCACAATGGTGATCCACAAAACTCTGTCGTCTTCTTCGTAACATCAATTTTTTCAATTTGGAGTTTCTGCAAAAGCCAACTAAAGGATCTGGAAAGGGCACGAAAAATGGGTAGAAAAAAATTTTCTTATACTTTTTTTTTCTGGTGAAATTTTCCATTTAGTTTTTGGGTCTTCATTTCTTGTGGTATTATAACTGTAATCTTTAATTGAGGTTAATCACTCCATTTCAGTCTTTCTATTTTGAGACTCTCCCTAGTTGTTCATATGTAAATGTAAAAACATTAAAATTTTGATGTAATTTCAATTTTCAGTTGTTTGATTGCTTTGTTTTTTGGAGAGTTTTGGAGGGGGAAGAAGTGTTTCTTTGCTGATTGAGAAAGGAATGAGAGGAGAGAGAATTACTAATAACCATGGTTAATGATATTTGATCAAGAAAATTAATCTGGTCCATTAAAAATTAAATGGACACGATTCAACTATATGAAAATTACAGGAGGTAACTGGAGAGGAGCCTCTTCCGATATTGTATATACTTACCATTGCTATGTTTCTTTTCTCTGGTTTGAATTCTCCTCATCACTTATCATACAGTACACCTTGAAGTTTTGTCCAAATTTTATTCTTTATTTCTGTTAATAATAACAATTTGTCTGATGTCTTTGTTTGCTACTTTTTTTTACTCTTTTGGTGTTGGACAAAAAAAGTTAGGGGAAGACTAATTGGAGCTCGCCAATAATAGGTGATTTTTTGCTAGGTAATTGCTACTCTTTAAAGACTGCCTTTTTGCATTTGTTTTTCATTTTTATATTACCTGCCTCTTAATTGTTATTGTCAAATGCTTTATGGAATATGCATGTTGTTGTTTTGCTCATCTATACTTCACTCAGTTTTAGGTTAAAATTATTCAGGTTGATTTGTATATGTATGCTGTTGTTTTGCTCACTGATTATTCTATACTTTCCCAGGTTGATTTGATATGTCCTTTAACTTGGCCTCATATCACATATATGTCCTCCAACATTGGATCTGCACAAGTAAACACTTAAATTTGTATAAAGTTGAATATATAAACACACATGCCCTACATGACCATTTGTGTCCCATGTGGTTATGAGGCCAATAGGATTTGAACACACAACCTTAAGAAATTTTCGCAACCCCTTAACCACTAGTCTAAACCTTCCACTACGTGACACCCCTCGGCCAAGATTGGGTCCACCCTTGTAGTTGTATGTGGTATCCTACATGTATTATACCACGTAGGACTCATGTGTCTACTTGTTAAAATTTATACAAGTTAAAGTGTCTACTTGTGCACAACCAAAGTTTGAGGGTGTAAATGTAAAACGAGGTCATGTTAAAGGGCATATTTATGTATTATGCCTGATTAATTTCATACATTGAAGTGGAATATCAAATATTAATTATTATCCATCTCATGGATTCTATTTTTCTAAGATTTGAGGATTACATTTTTCATGTCTCATCTGCTATGTTTGATGGATTTCTCGGAATTTTAATTACTGTTGTGGCAGCCCAATATGGCGATGATCCCAGCAACACTACTGACATGTCGATTGAATATATAAATATTTGATGTGACTTAAGTTTTTATCGTTACTAGTAGTTCATTATCATATAGTAATGTTTAGTTTTAAAGCTTGAAGGAGGGTCTAAAGGTGGCATCACTAATATCACGTCTTGTCACCAGATAACAAAGTAGATTTGCCGCCCTCCCAACCCAACTTATTTCACTTCTTATGTAATGTATGTATGTATCTCAATCATCTTTTGAGTTTACTGTCTGTGTTTTACTCTGTACTTGCTCTGCTTTTGGCTTGATCTCAAGTGTGTTTTTCATTTAATCAAATCTATGTCTTCGAATATATATGTTCGTATTGTTTATTTCAACTGAATTTTGAGCTTTTTGCTTCTTTCGGAACCATGGAAATTTCTAATTTTGACGCCCTTATTTTTTTTATGCTTAAAGCCACTGCTTTAGTGGGATTGTGCTCTTTACAGTGTCGTAGATATCCTCCTATATATACTTCACACTTATTTATTTACTTCACAATCACACTTTTACCACTACATTATACCTACTACAATTTGATTATATTGTTCGTTTACAAATGCAACTCTTATCAAATAAGAGAAGATTATAAGGTCGTTAAAATAACTAAAATCATAACATAAAAACGCATACATAGATATACATGTATAACTAAATATTCCACTTTGAACTTAAATTCATTTTTCCTCTTCTTCCGCAGGTACTTCTTCTCAAGCTCTCAATAAACATCGGAAAGCAGACAAGATGCAGCACTACGTAAATAGTGCACGCTGTAAATAACGCAGCCACAAACTATTGTCAACTATATATATAACATCTATGTATATATATATACATATAACCTTTAAACAATATGTGTGTGTGTGAGAGACCGTCTCTGTAGACTGAATATGCCTGCTTGCCTGCTGAGGGTAGTTGAGTCATTTAAGCTGATTTCTTTTTTCTCATTGGTTCAGATTATTGCAGCTTTGTTTTCCTTGTAGCTGTAAAGACATTTTTAGCCCATATTGCATTGCCCACTGTGGGCTCCACTTATTTTGACTTACATACCACCCTTTTTAACTATTGAAACTTATGGAGTAATATATTTTACAATGTTATGCCTTCAACATTGAGATACAAGTTTTAAACAATTATATTTAATTCAAATAAAATTATAATTTTTAAAAATTGAATTCAAAATCAAAGTTGTAGGCTTTTTAATATCAATTGTGGAGAGTCAACTATTGATATAGATGAAAAAAAAAAGGGGTAAACATATATTTATTATTGATTAGCATAGATTTATTATCACTTAACGAACAATTAGCTAAATATGGATGTGAGGGAGTACAATAAATAAAAAGTATGAAAAAATTACCAAAAAAAGAATACGAGTGTGTTGGCCTTTGTTTATTTTGAATAATTAGTATCTGGACACGTGTATTCCATGTTAATTTGTTCAAACTTTTTCATTGAGATGAAGGGAATATATAATAGTTAAATATGTTGATTTTAAAAAATGCAAGCTTATTCTTACTAAAATAAAGAAATTAAAACACATCAATTCTCTCTTTACATATAAAGCAGAAACAACTGGTAAAAGTATAACAAGAATATTTGAATGCTAAAATTAAAATATTACATGTCGGAATTAATAATATATGTGTCTAAACTTTCCTATACAATGATACATAAACATTGTGCATTATAATAAACTTGTGTTGAACTTTGTTTAGTGAAGTTGATGTTACTAGTTAATCAAACTCTAGATGCCAATAGCTCTAGGTACTTCCCATCCTCTCAAACTGTTGCTTTCTCTTCGAGAACAAAAAAGAAGATGAAATCTATATAGTATAATATAAAGCTAAATAAATTACTATATCATGATTATGTGTAGATTACTTTTCTTTCTAAAATATAATATTTTTAATTAAACAACAAAAGAATGTCACTACACCAAAACACAAATAATGATGTTTAAAATTTAAGGGAATCTCTCTTTTTTAATTTGGATGAACTTTATTTTCTAACAACTAAGTTTTAGATGATGAAAGGTTAAATAAAATAAAATAAAATTAATATATAATTTATTTGGATTCGAAGACTATTGAATTATTTAAATTTTTTGAAAATTGTAAATGATTAGTTTGTAAATCTAATGAGATATATTTTAACCGCGCAAAGCGCGGTCAAGTCGACTAGTTAATTAATAAATTAAAATTATGCAAGAGCCTACAAAAATGGTGAGTAAGAATTCAAGAATCCTTTCTTGCCTTTTTTTTTCTTATAGCTATTTTTCAATTTGCATTCCTTGAACCTTTCTTTCATTAGTCTACATTTAATTATTCAATGCAATCTTCCTATTCTCCAAACTATTTAGCAATGAATATCGCACACTTAAATTTGATTAATGGGTAAATCATTAAGGGCTACATTTAAATTGGAGTTTTGAATATTTGTAGATTCAAAAATATCATGTAAATTTAAATACAATTACTAATATTTCTATTAGATTAGGTATTTTATTTTAATTAAATATAGCAGAAAAATTGTAATCTAACTTTAAACACTCGTTTTATTTCTCTCCTTTTGTATTCATGTGGATACATTCAGACTAATATTTTACTTTGAACAGAAACAACACAAAACAATCTATACAAAGATACATATTTCAAGGCATAATAAATGCCATTATTTTTTATTATGAATACATTCACCTCAGTTCTCAACCCATGAATTTCCGTAACATTTCATTTATTTGATTGGAAACATAATAAGTATCATTATATTCTAGTTGGAATATGAATGTCAAAGAGTACCCTCTTTTTTGTGTGTGTGGATAATTTATTGATTTTATATTTATGTATGTTAATTTTGAAGAGATGATATATTTTTGTTATTATTTAATTAGATTATATGTTGTATTTATTCCATTTTGATTAAGTTTAAGGGTAAAATTGTAATCTAACTTTGAAGATAGGTGCTTCGCACTTTTAGTAATACTAGTTTTTGGGAACTTGCGTTGCACGTTTATCCCTTATAATTACTACAAGATTTCTATATACTTGAAAACAAAATTAAATTTCAAAATGGAAAATATATGTGTATTGCACGCTACTTAGTATAAATATTTGTAAATGATTTAAATACAATTACAATATGTATAAATAGTTATTCATAAAATTAA
>NC_064292.1:49559425-49570858 GCF_019186545.1 Solanum stenotomum
ATATTAAATCAAAATTTGACCTCTATATACAATATAATTTTCCGATGAAAAGGTGTGGCTTGACACCCCTCGGCCAAGTGTGGATCCATCCTTATATGTGGTGTCCTACCTGAATTGTATTATATTATAGCGTACATATAACCTTTAAACGAAATGTGTGTGTTGAGACTGTATGTGTGCATTTAGCTCAAGCAAGCAGCATGCCAATATGCCTGCTTGCCTGCTGAGGGTTGTTGAGTCATTTGACCTGATTTCTTTTTTCTCATTGGTTCTATTATTGCAGCTTTGTTTTCCTTCTACTGTAAGCCCATACTGCATTGCCCACTGAGGGCTCATATTTAATTGAAATAAAATTATAATTTTTAAAAATTATATTTATTGATTAACACACATTTATTGTCAGTTGTCGAACAATTCGCTTAATATGAACGTGAAGGAGTACAATAAATAATAAGTATGAAAGAAATTTACCAATAAAAGAAGGAATACGAGTGTGTCGGCCTTTGTTTATTTTGAATAATAATTTGAAAAACGACTTCAAATTGAGAGTTACACAGTTCTCTCAGTTTAAAAGTTCTCACATTTACAAAGGTATCTTTTTCTTTCTTGATAATTTCTACTTGTGTCTTGATTAGCTTAAATGCATCTCGATTAATTAATTGTAGTTGTCAAAGAAGACAAAACAGATGAATAATCCTTCTAAGGCTGATTAATAGTAGTAGTGTAAATAAATCATTGTGTCATCATTTGTCAACAAACTCATCAATTGTTTAATTAAAGATAATGACAAAAGCTTGTGTCACATTTACAAAGGTATCTTTTAATTATTATAAACAAATGGTGTCCCCCATTTAGAAAAAAAATAAATCATTTGGACAAAACCTCTTAGCCCATTTAGAAAAATTGATGATATACTTAACATTTATGAGAATTTGATTGGTTGAAGTTGGGATAGGTAAAGTTTCTAACTAAAATTTGTATATATGTGTCATATTAAGATGTATGGTAATTCAATAACATATATTTATTATTTAAAAATTATCAATTAGTTTATTAACAATATTTAAATTTAGTGAACGGGTAATATTGTAATTTAACTTTGAAGTTAAATCTTCCCACTTATAATAATATATATGATGATATGACTAGGACACGTGTGTTGTGTCTCATTCAATATGTTATAAATTTGTTAGGATGATTAAAATTCAATGAAAATATGTGTGTAATGAGTACTAAAATACAACAATCTCAAATAAATGTTATGATAATAATTATATAAAATTAAATTAAAAAAGACTAATAGAGAAATATAAAAAAAATAAACATGTAACAAAAAAATAACATACGCATCCTTCTTAAGACTTTAATCATAACATTATATAAATGAAAAAAGAGATACAAAATCGGAACATAATTTTTCAAGTTTTTGTCGACACCTTTTCTCATATCCAATCAAAATTCAAAAGTTTTCTCTATCGAGTCAAACTAAAGCATGAATCAAATAGAAAAATCACTTTATTTTCGTAAAGTGATATATAATCAGACTAAGGTGGATATATCATATACTTTAGATGTTGATGGCTTCACTACTTTAACAATGAAATGAAAAAAGGATAATTTTGGATGTGAGTTTCTTGAAACAAAAAAGATGAATTTATATAGATAAAAATAGAGGAATACCAAAAGACATCTTAAAGTTTTAAATTAAATACTATTTGAAAGTTTCAAAGGGCCAAAATAGATACTCCCTCTGTCCGTAATTACTTGTCAACTTTTGAATTGACACACCTATTAAGAAAATAATTATTGACAGAGTGACTTTACCATTTTACCCCTATTAATTATGAAGTGTATGAATTAAAAAGTTGTTTTCAAAAAGTTCTATCTTTTTCAAAGTAATTAATTGAGGGTATAATAGGTCAAAAAAATTGTCCTTTCTTGATTTGTCAAAATGGACAAGTAATTAGGGACAACTAAAAAAGAAAAAGTGGACAAGTAATTAAGGAGTATAAGAGAACAACTTTAAGAATATTAAATATATCGGGAAATGCATAAGTATCCCCCCAGCCTATACCCGAAATCCCAGAGACACACCTAATCTTTACTAAGGTCCTATTACCCCCCCTGAACTTAATTTATCTATAATATTCTACCCCTTTTCGGCCTACATGGCACTATCCTTGAAATTTTTGTCAACATGAGTTGGGCCCACAAGATAGTGCCACGTAGGCCAAAAAGGGGTAGAATATTACATATAAAATAAGTTCGGGGGGGTAATAGGACCTTAGTAAAGATTAGGTGTGTCTCTGGGATTTCGGGCATAGGCTGGGGGGGTACTTATGCATTTTCCCAAATATATCCAACGAACCTCCATTAAAATCTGGAAGAGTAAACAATCCTCCTTTGAACACATGAACTTTCCATTTACTCAATAATTAATTACCACTAATATTTAAACATGTAATTAACCAAATATTTATAATACTTTAATGTAGTGTAGAGGTAAAATGGTACTTCAACTTTCAAGTTTTTTTGTTCCCACTTTTAGAGTTAAATTTATTATAATATTTTAATCTAGTGTAGGGGTAAAATGGTACTTCAACTTTCAACTTTTTTTGTTCCCACTTGTAGAGTTAAATTTATTATAATATTTTAATCTAGTGTAGGGGTAAAATGGTACTTCAACTTTCAACTTTTTTTATTCCCACTTTTAGAGTTAAATTTATAATATTTTAATCTAGTATAGGGATAAAATGGGGAAAATGCATAAGTACCCCCCCAACCTATACCCGAAATCCCCGAGACACACCTAACCTTTACTAAGGTCCTATTACCCCCCTGAACTTAATTTATCTATAATATTCTACCCCTTTTTGGCCTACGTGGCACTATCCTTGAAAAATTTGTCAACATGCGTTGGGCCCACAAGATAGTGCCACGTAGACCAAAAAGGGGTAGAATATTACATATAAAATAAGTTCGGGGGGGTAATAGGACCTTAGTAAAGGTTAGGTGTGTCTCTGGGATTTCGGGCATAGGCTGGGGGGGTACTTATGCATTTTCCCGATAAAATGGTACCTCAACTTTCAACCTTTTTTGTTCCCAGTTTTAGTAATATATATATATATATATATATATTACTATATTACTAAGATATGCATATGCATATGAATGAATGATATTTGAAAAACAACTTCAAATTGAGATTTACACAATTCTCTCAGTTAAAAGCTCTCACATTTGCAAAGCTATGTCTTTGTTTCTTGATATTTGTTGCTCGTGTCTTTGATTATCTTAAATGCATCTCGATTAATTAATTGCATGTCAAAGAAGATAAAACAGATGAATAAGCTTCTTAGGCTGATTAATCGTAGTAGTGTAAACCATTATGTCATAATTTGTCAACAAACCCATCAATTGTTTAATTAAAGATTATGACAGAAGTTTAGTGCGCTATACCTTGTTTCACAATTATAAAAATAGAAAAAAGAAATACCCCATTGAGCTTCTCATTTGATTGCGTTGTCATCCATCATCTCTTTTAATTACTCATATAAACAAATGGTGTCCCCCATTAAGAAAATAAATAAATTCATTTGGACAAAACCTCTTAGCCTAATAATAACAAAGCAGAGACATTAAATCTGCAAATTGCAATAATTGTTTTCTCTATTGACTCTTTCTGCCCTGTAAGAGAAATGGCTTATGCTGCTATTTCTTCACTTATGTATAATTGTAATTTGTATAATAAAATCTGTATTTGTATAATTATAAGTGTATAGGATGAAAATATATGTATTTATATTTGTATATATACACTTTTCTCTCGTTTTATACAAACACATGCACATTTTATATATTTTATACCGAAATGTATAAAATGGCTAATTGTATACCGAATCAGATGGCAAAAAAAGGGGATGTTTGATGCGAATTACAATTAAAATAAACTATGACTATATCATTTAATTTGAATTAATAGTTTGTTATTTCATACAATTTTCCCCTCTTAAAATAACTTGAAGCTCATATTTGTTGGGTTTTAAAGGTCTGAACAGGAAATGAAGGGTTGTGACTCTCCTGAAGAGTTGTGACTATACCAAAGGGTTGTGAACTTTATGAAAGGTTGTGTCCTTTCTAAAGGATTGTGACTGTTTGAAAGGTTATGCCTTTTCCAAAGTGTTGTGACCTTTCTGAAAGGTTGTCTTCTTTTTGAAAGGTTGTCTTCTTTCCAAAGGGTTGTGACCTTTACCCTTTGTTGGCTATAAATAGAGAGGTTTTCTCTCATTTTTCTGTATCGAATTCTTCCCTTCTTTTGCATACATTTCTAACAAAACAAAATCGATCGATCGTGTTTGTGTGTGTGATTCGTTGCTGTCATTTTGAGTTCGTTGAAATTATCAAAGTTTGAGGTACAACTACTTCTTTAATGGTTAATCCGTTTTATCTTGGGAAGAATTAATCTGCAACCTCGGGTACTTGAGGGGATTAAATTTCTTAAGGACACACAGTGGGTTCTGTAGACTCAAATAGTTCTTTGTGTTTTTCTTTTCATCTTTTATTATTTCTGGTTTGCTAATCTAAATACAGGAGATAACAATATCCGATATGAGTGATCCAAGTCATTAAATATGGGTAAAATGGACTTATTTCAGTAATATGGGCTGAAATTGCCACCCCTAATTAATGTATATTTATTGTCAGTTGACGAACAATTCGCTTAATATGAACCGAAGGAGTACAATAAATAAGAAGTATGAAAAAAAAATACCAATAAAAGAAGGAATACGTGTGTGTTGGCCTTTGTTTATTTTGAATAATAATAGCTTCAAATTGAGAGTTACACAGTTTTCTCAGTTAAAAGCTCTCACATTTGCAAAGGTATCTCTTTGTTTCTTGATAATTTCTGCTCGTGTCTTGATTAGCTTAAATGCATCTCGATTAATTAATTGCAGTTGTCAAAGAAGACAAAACAGATGAATAATCCTTCTTAGGCTGATTAAACCATTGTGTCATCATTTGTCAACAAACCCATCAATTGTTTAATTAAAGATAATGACAAAAGTTTAGTCCTTGTTTCACAATTATAAACAAATGGTGTCCCACATTTGGAAAAAAATATAATCATTTGGACAAAACCTCTTAGCCTAATAATAACAAAGCAGAGACATTAAATCTGCAAATTGCAATAATTGTTATCCTCTCTATTGACTCTTTCTGCCCTGCAAGAGAAATGGCTTATGCTGCAATTTCTTCACTTATGTATACATTGAACCAACTCTTGAAACCTAATCAATCTTTCGTTTGTCGATGTTGTATACAACAACATCTCGAATCTCTCTGTCAAAATCTTTCTGCTCTTCAACATTTCCTTGACAATACTACCACAAAGGATATTGAAACTCTTAAGGTATCTTATTCATTAAATCTTACTGATGTTATATATATTCTTTTTAATAATAATTAATTTATCTATTTTCAATTTCAAGGTTATAGAAAAGAGGATCAGAAATGTAGTTTACAAAGTAGAAGATAGAATTGATTCAAGTCTAAGATGCATCATTCTAGCAGATCGCGAGGACAAGCGGCAAAAGGCTTGTAAATCCTTTTATGAAGAATTGTTGAAAGTGGAACAACATGTTTATTTTCTCAACAAAGAGGTGATGTTGATCGAGTTTAACAACCATGGAAGCAAATCTGCAGAATTAGCAAGAATTTCCTCCTCACTAGAAAAAAGTACAATCGAGGAAAATACTATTGTTGGGATGGAGGATGACTTCAACATCATACTTGATCGCGTTACTACCCAAACAGACGAGTTAACTGTCATACCAATTTTTGGTATGGGCGGTATAGGTAAGACAACTCTTGCCAGAAAAGTTTATGATGATTCATACATCGTTCTCGATTTGATAAACAAGCATGGGTTACTATCTCTGAAGAATACAATGAGAGACAAATGCTTCTTGAACTTGTCTCTTCAATTACTGGAAGCAAGCAAGAAACAAGCGATGATGAACTAATGGAGATTGTGTATAGAGGTCTTAAGGGTATGAGATTTCTAATTGTCATAGATGATATTTGGAGTACAAAGGCTTGGGACCAAATGCAAAGAACATTTCCAAATGATGACAATAGAAGCCGAATTCTATTAACCACTCGGCTCAAGTATGTTGCTGATTATGTCAGTTATCCTGATTTTCCGCCTCATAGTAAGTCTTTTCTAAGTCTAAAAGATAGTTGGAATCTATTCACTGAAAAATTATTCAAAAAAAATCCTTGTCCTCCTCTCTTAGAAAAAACCGGGAAGCATATTGTACAGCAATGTCAAGGATTGCCTCTCTCAGTTGTTGTCGTTGCTGGAATTCTTGGAAAAATGGACTTAACGCATGACAATTGGAAGAACGTTGAGGAAAATCTGAACTCATTCTTTGGTACAGTATCCGAACTGTGCCAATCAATTCTTTCTTTGAGCTACAGTTATTTGCCCCAATATTTGAGGGCTTGTTTTCTCTACATTGGGGGTTTCCCAGAAGACAGAGAGATTAACGTTTCCAAGTTGCTTAGGCTATGGATTGCTGAGCAATTCGTAAAGGCAAGAAGCAATAAAAGGTTAGAAGTGGTGGCAGAGGAGTATCTAGAAGAGTTAATTGATAGAAGTCTAATTTTGACCGGAGAACAAAGGGCTAATGGAAGGATGAAAACTTGCAAAATTCACGATCTTCTTCGCCAACTGTGCCTAAGTGAAGCTCATACTGAAAATGTTGTGCATGTCATGAATGGGATTGTTCTCAAAGCCATAGATGATCAACGTTCTAAAGATGAAAAGAAGCATGATTATCGTATGCAGCATAGCAGTGGTATTATCCGCACCTTTATTTCAATGCAAAACGATTTTTCAGTACGGATGTGTTCCATTGTTTCACAGTTCAAGTTGCTTAAGGTATTGGACGTGCTACCAGTCCTGTACGATTTCTCTTGTGTAATACCTGAGCTTGTACATTTGAGATATGTTGCTGTAAGAATTCAGGAAGCTCTTTCACTAGCCAAAATGAGAAATCTACAGACCATAATTTTTCGAAGGCATGTCTATCTCGGACCAACAACATTGAAGCAGCCACTAGATATCTGGAGAATGTCAGAGATAAGACATTTGGATATTGATTTTCCACTAGATATATCAAATCCTGTTGAAGTAGAACAACCTTTGTGCCTTCTGAATAACTTGCAAACACTTTATCTCCGTAACTCTCCTTTTGTTGCGGAAATCATAAGAAGAACTCCGAATCTAAAAAGCTAAAGATTGTAGATGATTCTGAACATCCTGATTGGACTGTTATTCTTGATTCTCTCAGTCTTTTACAGGATCTGGAGACACTAAACATAAAAACACAAGAAAACATTGATCCGATGATTATCTCTGGAGATATTTCTCTTCCTAATCTTAAGAAGTTGACATTAAAACGTACTCGTATACCATGGGAAGTTGTGAATTTGCTGGCTAATTTACCCAATCTTGAGGCGCTCTATGGGAATCGTGCATTCGATGGAACAGCTTGGAAAGTAGATGAAGATGTTGTATTTCACAAATTAAAATGTCTATGCCTATTTAGGTGCAGAGATCTGGAAAGGTGGGAAGCAGCTGGTAGTGATAATTTTCCGATGCTTGAGAAATTATTACTGTATGAATTGCCTAAACTAGAGGAGATTCCCGAGAGTATTGGAGAAATAATGACACTAAAAGTCATCGAAATAGTTCATTGCAGCTCTGCTGTAAAGATTAGTGCAAAGAAAATTCAGGAAGAGCAAGAAAGCTTGGGAAATTATGAGCTTCAAATTATTACTTTTCCACGGGTATGTTAAAATTCCATCTTTGATTATTAGTCAATTCTTAATTAATATGTTCATGCGCTCTTCAAACTTATCATCATGGCTTCGCCTCTGGGTACTCGTATTATAGTTAGTTTTGCTTTGTTTAATAGGTTACTTGTTGAGTACTGTGTTGTTTGATACTCACTCCTTGCTTCTACGCTTGTGTAGGTTTCGAGCCCGGATCCGTGTGATTGATCTTCTTCTAGTTACATCTGAGGATATGTTGAGTGGTAGTTACTTGTCGTCCTGGCGGACCCTCTTGTTTCTTACTTTATGTTTTGTTCTATTTGAGAAACAAATACATTGAGACATGTACTTATCTTTCAATTCTATATTTACATTGAGACTCTGTCATGCTTTCTTTAGTATTTTGTCTTGGTTTTTTCACTTCCGTTGTTTTCTTTTTTCCAAACTGCTTTATAATGCTTTACTTGAGCCGAGCATCTATCAAAAACAACCTCTTTACCTCCCAAGGTTGGGGTAAGGTCTATCTATGAACACACTACTCTACCGAGACCCCAGTTGTGGGATTACACTGAGTATGTTGTTGGTTAATTGAATTGAGAGGTTCTAAGTAAAAATTCAGAGTAATGCTTTCTTTCTGTTATAAGGTGTTGGACGTATTATCAGTTTGGTACGATTTCTCGTGTAATACCTGAGCTTGTACATTTGAGATATGTTGCTACAAGAATTGAGGAAGCTCTTTCACTAGCCAAATTGAGAAATCTACAGACCATAATTCTTCAAAGAAATATTGGTGTCAACAGACCAACAGAGTTGGAGCAGCCAATAGAAATCTGGAGCATGTCAGAGCTAAGACATGTGGATATTGATTCGCCACTGTATATATCTAATCCACTTGAGGCAGAAAATGATAGTATTGGAGAGCAACCTTTGTTCCTAAATAACTGCAAACACTTTATCTCTATAACTCTCCTTCTGTTGCGGAATACTTGATTCTCTAATTGTTCTAGAGAAGCTGGAGACGCTACACATAAACCTGGAGACCATTGGCCTGAACATGTTCTCTGGAGATTAAAATCAAGAAATTAAGTCCTACTATCAGAAATTGAGATTAATTGGTACTTGTATACCATGCGAAGTTGTGAAATTGCTCGCTAATTTACCCAATCTTCAGGTGCTCAAGGGGAATAATGCATTCACTGGAACATATTGGAAAGTAGATGAAGATGTTATGTTTCACAAATTAAAATATCTACGAATTGTTGGCGTAGGTATGGAAAGGTGGGAAGCAGCTGGTAGTGATAATTTTCCAATGCTTGAGCAACTATTTCTGGGTTGGTTGGAAATATACTGACACTAAAATTGATCCAAATAGAGCAATGCACCTCTGCTTTAGAGAATAGTGCTAAGAGAATTCAAGAAGAGCAAGAGAGCTTGGGAAATTATGAGCTTCAACTTCAAATTACTCCAAAGGTATCTTCATTTCCATCTTTCATTATTATGTTCTTCCTATTTTGTTGAGTTAATATTCCCTGATGAGTTGCTTGGTTCCTTTTGTTACTATTCCATGAATTTGAAGATGGAAACTCAAATTCTCAACTTGCTGCTGTCACAATGGGCATAATGCAGGCTCTTCAAACCAATTTGGATGGGAAATGTAAGCAGTATAAGGATCCATCTCTGACTAACTTGTTCCTTATGAACAATATTCACTACATGGTCAGATCTGTTCGCAGGTTTGTTGCATAGACTGTATATAAGCCACAATAGTATATGTTTGCTTGGAAATTGGTGCTTATAATCTGTTCCTTGTAGGTCTGAAAGCCAAGGATTTATTGGGTGATGATTGGGTTCAAAGACACCGGAGAGTTGTACAGCAACATGCTAAACAATATAAAAGAATTGCTTGGGCAAAGGTATTGATTTTCTTGCCTCTCCCTCTCCATTACTTCTTATCTCAAAGAGAAGAAACAAGGAAGAAAATATACACACTGCAACATTTATAATGCTATTTAAAGATGAAGTTGAGTTGGGGATAATACCATGAGTGAGTAATCTTGGCATGATGATGTGCCAGTATTATCGTCGTGATTTTTCTTGAATTTGCTGCTCCATTTGTGATATCCAAACTGATCATTTCACTCCATGACTTTGAGTTACTTTATATTTTATGTAATTTTATCTGTGGTTAGAAGTCAGTCTCTGTGTGTGTGCTTACATTCCCGGTCCCAAGCATGTATAAAGGAGGGTTGTGGTAGACTAAGTTGGTCAGACTCTTCATTTTCGGTGCTTCACCCGTGTTGATACGACGTGTGTGGGAAACGTATCCGATCTAGTCAACTTATTTTGGGTACTTTGACCAAATTTGACGAGAAATTCTGGACATAATTATCGCATAATTCAGGTTTTATAACTCTATTTTAGATATTTGAATTATTTTTTAGCCGAGTCCCCGCACCCAAATCCATACTTGGATCCGTATCCCTGAATTTTAAAATTTAGATCATGAAGGATCCAACCTCTAGATCCACAACCGTATTGGGCACCCACTCCAGTGTCTGAGCAACTTAAGTGGTAGGCTGACAAGCCCGCATAAGGCTTGCCAACAAGATAACTCCATATAATACAGATGAATAAGTGGGGATTGATATAGCTGACCCAACTTGTTTGGAATCCCAACCTATTTGTTCTTTCTTTGAATTCATATTTCCAAAAATATGACTTCAACAAAGGGTATACTACTAAATATTACAGGTAACTAATGCTTCTCAAATAGATAGAAACGTATTGGCAAAACACCAGAACACTACAACGCGAAATATTTGGCACTTCCATATGTGGTATGAGGTATCTCTAAATCAGCGTGTAAACTATGAGATTGTTAAAGCTACCGATTACCATGGTTATTTTAATTTAACGCACAGAAACTGACCATTGCTTTGCTTTTATGCATTGTCATCATCATCATCATCATTTTTTGGTATATTTTTCTTTGGTATTTCCGTCGAATTACCATGGTTATTTTGATTTGTATTTTCCTTCCAGAGTTCTAAAATTGGGCAAAGTTATCTGCAAAGATAGGTTGTGCATAAATTAATGATAGTCATTAACTCATTTTACTTTGATATAGATTCTACAATGCCTCTTGATTCAAGGGCTAACTGTTGAGAATGAATCTTTACCATCTGTATGTTTTGATCAAAGGATAGAGGAACATGACAGATATGTTCAAGAGAATGAGTAACGGGAGCATTTTGTGTTTGTTTGGTAAAGATTGAGGCTTGGGCCTAATTAGAATCAATTGAGTATTGAGAGGAACTTGAAGTGCAGCAAGTTTGGCCCAAATATTCTATTCAGCCCAAACTCAGCTTATACCAATTTCCATTCTAGAAATTTCTAATTTTTGTACATATCACAGTACATAGTTTGTTATGCAATTTGAACCTTATCCATTACTAGGATAGACAACCGTACAATAATATTCTTTTATGTATTTGTCTTGTAGCCAAATAATCTTGTATAAATCTATTACATTGGAATGAGAAAGACATCAGAAAATTTTCACATTTCAAGATTTCTTTCTTTCATATTTCTACA
>NC_064292.1:49571323-49573594 GCF_019186545.1 Solanum stenotomum
TATAATATTAGTGCTATAGAAAAATCATATAAAGCCATAAACTACTGTAAGTTTTTTAGTAATTATTTTATTAAATTATATACCTATTATTTATTTATAATCATTCCGGAAATGTATAAACTAATTTTGTAAATCTTGTAAAATGAAAGAAATTATTATTCTTATCATTATTTTAGCTATTATTAGCATTTAATATGACAACATTTAAAAATGATTAAGACGGGAAATGTCTTGTCATGATAGTAATTACTATTTGAGTCCCACATTTTTTTAATTTTTTTTTTATATATATAATAAAGAAGACTATTTTTTGAAGGATATGTAATTCAATATTTATTACATTGTAGGAGCATTATTTTACTATTTAGTATTTAATTATATTTTAGAACATTTTGTTTTAATAAATTAATGTAGCCAAGAATTTGAAATGTTTTGACGTTTTGTTTATCTAAACATGTAATTTTGTTTTACAACCAGAAACATGTAATTAAGCCTTGAGTGAATTGTAATTTTATTACTTACTATTTAATAAATTAAATAATTAATAACATTTTGATTTAATGGAGGGACAAAATGGTAATCCAACTTTGAAGATTGGAGCTTCTCACTTTTAATAATATATGATATGATACTCATAGAATGTAGTGATAAAAGGATATGCATTGTGAAAGGCAACAAAAATTATAATACCTTGTAAAAACAGGTAATCACTGAAAGATAAACTCATACTCATATCAAGTAACTATAGTGTGAAGCAACAACATTACATCAAAATATACAAAAAAAAAAGAAGCTAAGAAATACGAAAAAGTCACCAAACGAACTGATATGGTGTCAAAAGGAATAACAAAATTAGTTGTGTACATCATAAATCAATTGAAAAAAAAAAAGAAGAAGAAGGAGAAGAAGACATACCAACAAAAGAAAGAATTTTGACAATTTTGTTTCTTTCTTGTATTCCCAAAAATTGTGCTACATTCTTTGCAAACACTTTATATGAATTTATATAATCATATTGCTACAATGCAATTAAAATTGGAAGCACATAACAAACAAAACAAACAATTAACCAAAGTAAGATTGCTAATCTCATCACACAATAAATTAAGATAAAACTTCCAAATCATCTATTTAAAAACAAGTTTATCAAAGTAATGAAGGGAACACACTGAAAACATATAGCATCCTGTCTTTATAGCCTTGAATCACAAATCAACCCGCGACTTATAAATGCTAATCTACATTTTTCAAATAGAATAGCTCTGCCTTGGGAACCGCATCAAGTCTATGCCAATATTCCAATCTTCTAAAGAACCAACCGGGATAATACTCATCCTGACCAAAGATGGAGTACAAGCAAGAAATAGCTTAATGAAAAACAATTCTATTTTTGAACCCTTAAAATAATGCAAAGTAACGTCTTTGAGCTTGTTGAACGGCTGGTCCAAGAAAGTTGATGTGTCTATATATTACAAAGCATCTTCAAGAGTATGATCAGAGGAATTATTAACCTAACGATATCAAATAAATACCACATGTTAGTTTAGCTTCTCATGTTTTATATATGAAGTGAATAAAAGAAACAAATATACATCATTTCTTACCCAAATCTCAAGTTTACTCAAATTAGTGCAACTCTTAATAAACTCGAATGCATAATAAGTCTGGCCGATTTGAGTGAAGTTTACACCTAAATGTAGATGATACAAGCAGTTGAGCTTAAAAGGGATCGCCTTTGGACCTTCACATGCACTCAAAAACTTTGGAGCAAATTCAAGAATAAGAAACAAACCCCACCCAATAAGACGGAAGTAAAATAATTCATGCATGCCCGGTTCCTACCTCAAGTTCAAATGAACTCAACAAAAGTATCTCAAGTGTAGTCAAGCTAAGAAGAAGCCTATAAATGCCTATACCATATTAAACTAGAATTTGGTCAAAGATTCCAAATAATTTTGGCATGTAATTTTTGGATAAATTTTTGGGTGAAGTTTTATCATATGTTTGATCATAGTTCTGGGAGAAATATTTGACTTTTAAAAAAAATATGATTTATATCATAAGTTTTAAAAGATATTAGAAATATCTATTGTCACGATCCAGCCCACTCGATCGTGCGGACACTTACTCTAACGCCTAATTAGGATAACCCTTACAACCCAATTTGGATAAAAACATGCGGAAAATAAATAATTGACTACTACAAGCTCATTAAAACATAATTTTCAAGACACTTTAAATAAACTTTTTTTATAAAAGACTGAAAATACC
>NC_064292.1:49573601-49668498 GCF_019186545.1 Solanum stenotomum
CCCCCCCCCCCCCCAAATGAAACTAGTCTTAACAAGTACAAGAACTACGATAGAAGTACATATACAAGAAAATAGGAAACAACTCCCACCATAAGGAAAGGAAACATGGAAGTTGTTGGAGATTATCGTTGTCTGCATCTATGAAACATCACTGACCCTAAAAACCAAAATATGCCTAGTGACATAGCAAGAGTAGTGTTAGTACAAACAACACGTATTGATAGGTATCATCGGTCTGTCCGAACCTACCGCATAATATAATGTAGATAATCAGAAAGTCATGCAATATGCAAGTTAACACCTCAATTATGCCACCCTAAGGCTTCTCAAGCCTACATGTTATGTCACCGTAATGTCAAATCATAGTCTAACCCTTCTATAACATTAATATCCATGAATACAAGACCTCTAGAATGTCAAATCACATCCTAACCTTTCTACCATATTAATATTCACAAATAACAGGTCATCACTAGCCCTATTAACCAAGTTACTGGTCCTTCTTCATTTCTCATGCCAACTCCCTAGACCTTTTGGAACAGTACATGAAACTGGCGCCTTAGACCAACTTATCCTTACCAAAGATGGAGTATGAGAAAGCAACAACTTGATGACAAACAGTTCAATTTTGGAACCTTTAAAATAATGCACAGTAGCATCTTGGAGCTTGTTGAGCAGTTGGTCCAAGAAAGTAGGCGTGTCTATAAATTTCAAAACTGCTTCAACGGTATCAGAGGAATTATAAACCTAATGGTATCAAATAAATACCATACGTTAGTTTAGCTTCTCATGTTTTAATATATGAAGTGAAAAAATGAAACATATCATTTCTTACCCTAGTCTCAAGTTTACACAAATCAGGGAAACTCTTAATCAACTCGAATGCATAATAACTCTGGCTGACTTGAGTAAAGTTTACATCTAAATATAGATGACACAAGTAGTTGAGCGTAAAAGGGATCGCCTTTGGAACTTCACCTGCACTCAAAAGCGTTGGCACAAATACAAAAATAAGAAACAAACCATACCCAATAAGACGAAAAGTAAAATAATTAAAAGTGACATTTATATTTTTGTTCCATGTAAATGTATAAAACAACGCTGAATTTTAAAAAGAATATAAATACTCCTTCCGTTTCAATTTGTTTCAACATTTATGAGTAAGGGCCAAGTTCGCAAAACCTTCAAAAATATTAATGGCTAATTCAAAACTTGTTCTCGGAAAAATGAGAATAGATAGATAGATATAGATATAGATATAAATATAGATAAACAATTGCAAGTACAAAAAAGAAAGGAGGATTGTTGCAACTGTTGGGATAATTTATTTATTTTTCATTTTATTAAACGAATTAAAAGAAAAAATTTGTCACATGAACTGAAACGAAAAAGCATTTAGGCAGAAGAAGAAAAGAATGAGATTTACTTCTAAAGACATGAATTCTTTTTCATCTCCCTTGTCAAAGTCGACGTCTTAACCTGACTTCCTAAGCTCAGTTGATTCTTGAAGCAGTAGCTCTAGATCTAGGTGAAGGATAAGGCCGTAAGCGAGCGTGATTGGATTTTTCTGAACTAGCCTCAAATGAGCTCTCTAAGCGGATAGAAAATTTCTTTCACGTTTTTCAAAAGTCATTCAACTACTCGTCCTTGATTCAGATTGCAGGCTACAACTCGCCTGCATGACTAGTAATCACTGATCAGCCATACCGCAGGGAAAATAAACAATTAGTAGTGGTAAAATCTTCCCACTTTTTTGCTTTCTTTCCTTTTTTTCCAACTTAATAGTCAAATAGATTTGGTAAAAGAAATCAATTAAGTAACAAATTATGATTGACTATTGATCACCCTTTATAAGAAAAAAATAATTTATATACATTGGGATATAGAAGCAGGGGATAAGCATCATTCAAATGTCAAATTTAACCACTTTTAATAATTTTGATTTCAATTTTATATTTATATTTAAAAACTTATTTAATATATATAAATAATATATTCATAACTCAATAAATTAAAAAATATATAATTCAAATCTCATAGACTAAAAGTGCCTTGCATAGAAAGGTAAAGTCTGAATAAAAAGAGTAAACAATTAAAGGCAACATACAAATCCTCATTTCTTTAAATCTACACATAGACAAAGACAAACCAAACACAAAATAATAGAAAAAATTTACATTTCATATAACATGAGAAAAAAAAAAACAATAAATTAAAAAAGGATTATTTTTTTTCACCAACCAAGAGCATCAAGAATACCTAAAACCACATCACAAATATGTTTAAATCCATCTTCCCTAATAGCAAGTTGAGTTGGATAATCCAATCTTGGATTCCTCTTAAATCCATTATGACAAACATTAGGATAATCCGCAGCCGCCATAACATGCAGGTAAGCATAGTCATAAACTTCATTATTCAAATCTTGAAGTGAATCTTGAAGTGCATTAGTAGCTAATGCATATTTATCAGCACAATCTTTGAGGAGTTTCTTCATTAATACCAAATCATTATTTGTGTAATTAGTAGTGTTAAGTACTAATTCATGTGAAGAAAGAAAAGTGTTTGTGGCTGTGGCATTGACCATTCCAATTTTGACCATGATAGTTGCTAACCCTTTTGTGTCTGCTTTGAGACTTGTGGAATCTGATTTGAGAGATGATACACAAAGATCATAGTATTTTGTGTTCTTACATGTTTGTTGAATCAAATCAATTGATGATGATGAGGTGGAAATTGTTGGTAATTGAAGTGAAAACAAGAAAACAAGAATCAATAAGAAGTGGAAATTAGAAGGCATATTGATTTGCTTTTTCAAATATTTTTTTCTTGTTTTGAATTTGAAGAGGTATATGAAAAGGGATTTGATGTTAGATTTATTGGTGTAGTAAAGAAAGAATATATTGTTGTATGAAAAGGGGGTTGCTTTATCTTTTATACTATGGAGAATTACTAAGTGGGGAATACGAAAACTAGAAATACACTTTATGGGAAGTTAATTTTTAGAATTTTTTTAAAAGGGGAATAAGGATTAGTTTTTTTAGTTGAAGGTTCCATGAATGGAAAAAGAAAGATGAGTATTCATAAAATGTGTTAGGAGAAAATTGGAAAATAATCCCCAACGGGTTGTGGTGGAATAAATGTGATCCTTCCACTTCTTGTATTGAGCATGAAAAGAATCTTGGTAAGTGTAAAGTAAATGAATATCGAGTTTAACTTAACCATAAAAGCTAACTCATGCAAGGAGAATTATCCAAATTCATATAAAGAGACTACTTATTTCATTAATTATTGATGTGAGACTTTTTCATCCTTCAACATGCTACCTACCTAATCATGCACGTCCATGGCTGGATATTTAGAGCGTTGACAATATAATTTGAGGTAAAACTAATCTGGATAATGAAGAAAAGTTGAAAATCTCATTCCCTGAAATAAACTAGAATATCTTTTCATTCCCCATTTTGCATAATTGTTTGGTTTAGTAATTATGTTCTTGATATCTATTCAAGAATATTTCATCTCTAATGAGACCTACTAGTGACCTACTGGCCTAGTTTGTCACTAATAAGTTTTCTTGGTCTAAACAAACGCCGGCCGATATTCATATTGAGATTTGATATAAATTAAATTCGTGTTGAGAAGTCTCAGATTGACAAGTAAACCATTTTCTAATGAAAGTGATTTTGTATCCCTCAAATTCAAGACTTTTGATTAAAAATAAAAGAGTACTTACCACTTCACTGCGACTCAATTTATTTTTGAGTGTTTCAATGATTCAAATCCTATAAAATTTGGATACCGGTTATTTTTTGTGATCTATGTGTTTGTCATTATCTAGCTATGGTACCAATACAAATTATGGACTTTTTATTTGTTTTTGTAGGTTTTCTCGTAGTTGTATGTAAGGGTCTGTTTGGCAGGGACAATAACAATTAATAGGCTCTTTTTGGACTTTCCAAAATGAGTTCACGGGAAAGTATGTTGGACTGTTTGACATCGGAATGGAATTCCTGACCATCTGAACAAGGCTTTTTGTCCATGCATATTCAACAAATAAATGTTGCTGCGTTTCCACCTGTTCATCCACACATAGGTTACACTTCTCATCTCCGATTAGCATGTTCAACTGTCAAGAATTGAATGGCAAGGCACAATTCTTACGAGTTCTTCTAACGTTTTTTGTGCAGTTACGTTGAAGCATGCAGACAGCAAATAAAAGATCCTAAACTCACACTACAACTCGTTTGAACAAACACACTTGCGCTATATTTTTAATGATATGTATAATATGAAGAAGTTAATAGAGAAAATGCATAAGTATCCCCCAGCCTATGCCCAAAATCCCTGAGACACACCTAACCTTTACTAGGTTCTATTACCCCCCCGAACTTATTTTTTAGTTAATTCTGTTACCACTTTTCGGCCTATGTGGCTGAGTCCGTGACTTCACCTATGTTAGGCGCGTGGGTGCAGTTTTTAGACAACACTGACCAATAAAAATTGGCCATGTGTTAAAATAAACTTGAAAAAAATAAATATTAACTCAATTGTCTTCATCTTTATTATTGTTCTTCATGTTTGAAAAAAAAACCTCCATTACCATAAGTTAAACTACTCCTTTCTTCGAAAAGCTAACAAAATAAAATCAAGAAAAAACTAACCTTTGAACTCAACCACAATTCTTGATGACTTAGAAGTAGGGGTGTACATAGGTCGGTTTGGTTTGGTTTTTCATTAAAAAAACCTAAACCAATTATGTCGGTTTATTAAATCTAAATACCAAATCAAACCACGCAAAGTCGGTTTTTTTGGTTTCAGTTTTAGTCGGTTCTTTAAGTTTTTTTTCGGTTTTTTACAACTTAATGGTGTTTGAAAAAGAGATCAAATATATTTTCACCTACCTGTGTGATAAGTTAAACTTAAGAAACGTCAAATGAATAGAAATTTTCAAGCCCAAATTTGAAATAAAATATATAAACATTGAAAGCTATAAACTAACTAAAAATATATTAACAAAGTAATAATATTTTTATCTATAAATAAAATAAAATTATATATATAATATTTACAAAATTTTACAAGCCCAAATTTGAAATAAAATATATAAACATTGAAAGCTATAAACTAACTAAAAATATATTAACAAAGTAATAATATTTTTTTCTATAAATAAAATAAAATTATATATATAATATTTACAAAATTTTACAAGCCCAAATTTGAAATAAAATATATAAACATTGAAAGCTATAAACTAACTAAAAATATATTAACAAAGTAGATTATAAGTAATATTTTTTTATCTATAAATAAAATAAAATTATATATATAATATTTACAAAATTTTACAAGCCCAAATTTAAAATAAAATATATAAACATTGAAAACTATAAACTAACTAAAAATATATTAACAAAGTAGATTATAAATAATTTTTTTTATCTATAAATAAAATAAAATTATATATATAATATTTACAAAATTTTACAAGCCCAAATTTGAAATAAAATATATAAACATTGAAATCTATAAACTAACTAAAAATATATTAACAAAGTAGATTATAAATAATATTTTTATCTAAAACATAAAGTGATAGCATTTTGAAATTTTGGGAAGTGTAAAAGCTACTTTTGAACTGATAGCTTACTTTTTAGAAAGTTGAAAAAGTGGGGCCCTGTCACGCCCCGAACCTATACCCCGGGCGGGACCGGCACTCGAAGACCATTGCTGGCCCGAGCGAACCCTTGGCCTGGCTTTCTTAACTTAGCAGAAACTTAACTCAACAACACATCTCAATGCAACGAAAGGTTATAAAACAACCAACTGATAAAATCTGGCCAAAAAGGCAACTCAAGTTTCAAAATAGAATATTTACATATATACATAGATGAGAGACTCAAAACTAACTGACTGACTGTCTATGAAGCCTCTATAATACTGAGATGGATGTTGGGACAGACCCCACAACATCCTAATAAAACAAAACTAGGAAAAACGAAATAACAGAGTCCTTCGGAACACAAGGAGGCTCACCACTGACTCTGGAGTGCTCAGCTGGATCAACGGCGTGCAGGATGCTGATCTGGGGTACCTGTGTCTGCATCGTCATAAGATGCAGGCCAACTGGCATCAATACATTGAATGTACGAGTATGCGAGCTGGAAAGCTAAACCACAACTTAAGCTTGAAAAGAGTAAAAAAGAACTCTTACCTTGGCTCTGTTTAACTCATGAATAACTTAACTCAATACATAAAGCAATAGGACACATGCAATATATAAAGCTTGTAAGACTATTAAAACGTGACATAAAAATCATATTTATAATATCATGAAAATACCATGCTTCCTCTCAAAGTCTCCTTGCGCAATGCATGAATGAAGTCCCATACCCCATCCATACCAAACAGAACCCCTCGAGGAACCATGCAATTTCTACTGTGGGAGTTTCTCTAACCGACAACCACCACTTATGAAACTAAGTGGTGATACAACGCCCAAGGACCATCTTATACCTTGTCGTGATATAGGAAGCTAGCGATACAACGTTTTACCTCACGTTGCCTAAGGACCATCTTATACCTTGTCGTGATATAAGAAGCTAGTGATACAACATTTTACCTCACGTTGCCTAAGGACCATCCTATACCTTGTCGTGATATAGGAAGCTAACTTTACTAAGTGGATCCACTAGCTTAACTTTACGTGATCATCTAAAATGTATGACACGTTAAATCCTATGTTGGCTACATGGCTCCTATGGAGAGTTGAGTTAATATGAACTCGTGTCCCCAATTCGGTGCTCAAGACTACTCCCAAAACTACTTTAGCTCATTAGTGTTTTAAACACATCTTTCTTTAGTTGAGATAATTACTCAAAACTTAACCCAAAGGCTCTTGAAAACTCTTTCTAAAAAGATCTCAAAACCATATTTTAATATGATCATTGATGACTCGGGATATTCATACTACGTAAACATTGATGGTATATCTAGAGACCATGTTGTTTAAACATTGATGACATACTCGATTTGCCATACTAATCATGTTTTAGAAACTCTTTTGCAAAACTCATCTTTTCTCAAAAGGGGATAGTACTCAAACTTCTCAAAAACTCTTTTGGAAATCTCAGTTTCCTCTCATCTTAAATGTGAAAACATTTATAAACTTCTTTGGGAATACTTAGTTCCCTAATAACTTTTGAGAAATGGACTTGACTCATACTCTTGGCTTAACTTGAAACTGAGACTCTTTACTTAGCTTGAAACTCTAAACTCTTTCCTTGACTTGAAACTCTATACCCTTTTCTTGACTTGAAACTCTAAGCTCTTTACTTGACTTGAAACTCTATACCCTTTTCTTGACTTGAAACTCTAAGCCCTTTTCTTGACTTGAAACTCTAAGCTCTTTGCTTGACTTGAAACTCTATACCCTTTTCTTGACTTGAAACTCTAAGCTCTGTGCTTGACTTGAAACTTGAGTCTTAAAATGAAGTTAAAACATTCAATAAAGACTCTTGAACCACTTTGAAGACTTGCTTGACTTGCTTCTTAACTCTTGAACTTAACTCTTAACTTCACTTGACTTCCAACTTCACTTGACTTCTAACTTCACTTGACTTGGAAACTAACTCTCCTTGAATTGGATTATGAATTCAAGGTGTTTGATCACATGTTACAGATGAGTTCTTGACTTTTAGAAGTACCTTGGAGTGTTGGAAACAACTAGGAAACATAGATACCATACCTAGGAACATGCATAAGAAAGTGGGGGATAAAAGAGAGGTCTTGGCGTCCTTGGCACTCTGCAAGGCGCGGAGCGCCAGCCCTAAAACTTCAAAGGTGAGTTTGGGGCGCTCTGGCAGGCGCATCGCGCCAGGCCCCCAGCCCAGAAATTTCAGCAAGTTCATTTTCTCACCCTATTTCGCCTAAAATTGAATGGTTTCTTCCCCAATCACTTAGAATCATTAAAAACCCTCAATATACACTAGATTCAACTCATAATTCCATCCGGGAACATGCACCAAACCAACAAGAAACTTCAACAACACAACCACAACTTCAACCAACACAACCACAAACTTCAACAAGAACAACCACACAACCAATCCTTTCTCGGAATTAAAAAGAGTTTGGCATGTGGGGGAAAGAATCAACCCAACGCTATGAACTCACATACCTTAATAGGGATCACCCCCGACGAAATCCACGACGATCTCTACGAACCTTGCTTCTTCTTCTCCTTTTCCTCTTCTTCTCCTCTTCTCTCAAGAACCCTAACCCTCACTCTCACTCTTTTATAATGGGACAAACTGATAAAAAATCAGTCTAACACATTTATATAACCAAAAGAATTGATTAGGGAAAAGACCAAAATGCTCTTTAAATTTCCGGACGGATTTCCCTGCCAACTGCCCAGCTTCCAAAGGGCATAACTCACTCATACGAACTCAGAATCGAGCAAACTCGGTGGCGTTGGAAAGATCATTCCACGAACTTTGTAACCATAACTGTAACTACACCTAAATCATCATGAACTAGAAGTTATGACTGATCAAAGTTGGCCAAAACTCACTGATTTTCCACACTTAACCAAATTTACAGATTTTTGAATTCTTTCCAAAAATGGCTATTTCCAATTCAACTCTTCTTGGAACTCAATGTGCTACATCTAGGGACCTTAACACTCAAGAAATTTTTATTCCTCGGTAAAATCTCACTCCACATGAAGGACGGCTCGAGTCTTAGTTCGAAAAATTCTCTGGGGTGTTACAGGCCCAACGCGTGTTGAACAAAACTTTTAACCTATCTGGTTTATATTGCCACGTAAGCCGAAAAGTGGTAAAAAATTAATTAAAAAAAAAAGTTTGAGGGGGTAATAGGACCTTAGTAAAGGTTAGGTGTGTCTCAGGGATTTTGGGCATATGTTGGGGTACTTATGCATTTTCCCAAATTAATATAAAGAAAGGCATGGATACTAATTAACTATTTGGGGTTATGAAAGTGAAGAGTCGTACTCGTTTGGCAGGGTACAGTATAAAAATAGTACCGAATAAGGTATATGTATTAGTAAAGTTGGTTATGCTTAGATTATTGGTTGTTCATTATTTAGATTAACATATTCAAGGCAATAACTTATTCATGTATTAATAACTTTGATATTACTAATACAATGTGTCTGTATTAGTTATATACTCGATAATACTGAATAAAATGTATTAGTTAAATAAGAAAAAAGGATGGGCTAGGTTGGTTTTATATAAAGATAATTTTTAAAAAATTGCCTCAATTTTTTTGGACAGAGGCAGTCCCTGCTTTTTCTTGAAGATGAAAGGTCAGGTATATATGGACCATTCTAAAGCACACATTTATTATCCTCTTCAGTGTGCAAAAGATTAAAGAAAAAAGTTAATAATTTGCACAGAACAAAGCAACTGAAATCTGCAAGGCTCTATCCTTTAGAAATGGCTTATGCTGCTCTTTCTTCACTCATGTATACATTGGAACAACTCTTCAAACCTAATCAATCTTTCTTTTGTCGATGCTCTACACAACAACATCTTCAATCTCTCTATCAAAATCTTTCCGCTCTGCAACTTTTCCTTGACAATACTACCACAAATGATATTGAAACTCTTAAGGTATGTAATTCACTAGTATAGTTATCTAAATCTTACTGATCTTATATATATATATATATATATATATATATATATATATTTATTTATTTAAAATAATAATTAATTTATCGAGTTTCAATTTCAAGGTTGTAGAAAAGAGGATCAGAAATGTAGTATACAAAGCAGAAGATAAAGTTGATTCAAGCTTAAGAAGCATCATTCTAGCAGATTGCACATAGAGTAGAGAAGGGGCTTGTAAATTCTTCGACAAAGAATTGGTAAAAGTGGAAAAAGATGTTGATTCTCTCAGGAAAGAGGTGATGGTGGTTAAGTTTAACAAGCATGGAAGCAAATCTGCAGAATTAGCAACAACTCCCTTCTCACCGGATCAAAAAAGTACAATTGTGGAAAATACTGTTGTTGGGATGAAGGATGACTTCAACACCATACTTGATCGCCTCACTGCCCAAACAGACGAGTTAACTGTTATACCAATTTTTGGTATGGGTGGTATAGGTAAGACAACTCTTGCCAAAAAAGTTTATGATGATTCATCGATTCGTTCTCGATTTGATAAACATGCATGGGTCACTATCTCCCAAGAATACAATCAGAGACAAATGCTTCTTGAAGTTGCCTCTTCAATTACCGGAAGCAATCAAAAAATGAGCGATAATCAACTAATGGAGATTGTGTATAGAGGTCTGAAAGGTAGGAGATTTCTAATTGTCATAGATGATATTTGGAGTACTGAGGCATGGGACCAAATTCAAAGAATATTTCCAAATGATGACAATAAAAGCCGAATTCTATTAACCACTCGGCTCAAGTATGTTGCTAATTATGTCAGCTCCCTTGATTATCCGCCTCATAGTAAGTCTTTTCTTAGTCTAGAAGATAGTTGGAATCTATTCACTGAAAAATTATTCAAAAAAGATCACTGTCCTCCTCTTCTAGAAGAAATAGGGAAGCATATTGTACAACAATGTCGAGGATTACCTCTCTCGGTGGTTGTCGTTGCTGGACTTCTTGGAAAAATGGACCCAACACATGATAATTGGAAGAAGGTTGAGGAAAATCTGAACTCATTCTTTGGTACGGTGTCCGAACGGTGCCAATCAATTCTGTCTCTGAGCTACGATTACTTGCCCCAATATTTGAAGGCTTGTTTTCTCTATGTTGGAGGTTTTCCAGAAGATAGAGAGATTAGTGTTTCCAAGTTGATTAGGCTGTGGATTGCTGAGCAATTCGTAAAGGCAAGAAACAATAAAAGGTTAGAAGTGGTGGCAGAGGAGTATCTACAAGAGTTAATTGATAGAAGTCTAATTTTGACCGGTACACAAAGAGTTAATGAAAGGATGAAAACTTACAAAATTCATGATCTTCTACGCCAACTATGCCTAAGTGAAACTCATACTGAAAATGTTGTGCATATCATGAATGGGAATGTTCCCATGTTCTTATTAGAAGCCATAGATGATCAACGGCGAGTTATCGTTCTGTCTAAACTTGAAGAGAAGCAAGTTTATCCTCCAATGCATAGCAATGGTATAACAAGTACAGCTCGCACCTTTATGTCAATGAAATATTTTTCTTACTCCGATTTTCCAAAAGGGATTTGTTCCATTGTTTCAGAGTTCAAGTTGCTTAAGGTGTTGGACGTATTAACATTTTGGTTAGATTTCTCTAGTGTAATACCTGAGCTTGTACATTTGAGATATGTTGCTGCAAATATTGAGGAAGCTCTTTCACTAGACAAATTGAGAAATCTACAGACCATAATTCTTCAAAGAAATATCGGTGTCAACAGACCAACAGCATTGGAGCAGCCACTAGATATCTGGAGAATGTCAGAGCTAAGACATGTGGATATTGATTCGTCACTATATATATCTAATCCTCTTGAGGCAGAAAATCCTTTGTTTCTCAATAACTTGCAATCACTTTATCTCTATAACTCTCCTTTTATTGTGGAAATCATAAGAAGAACTCCCAATCTAAAAGAGCTAAAGTTGTTGATAGATGGTTCTGATCATCCTGACTGGCCTGGAATTTTTGATTCTCTAATTCTTCTAGAGGATCTGGAGATACTACACATACGTCTGGAGAGCATTGGCCTGAACATTTTCTCTGGAGATATTTTGTCTTGTAAAATCAAGAAATTAAGTCCTAATATCAAGAAATTGATATTATCACGTACTTATATACCATGGGAAGTTGTGAATTTGCTTGCTAATTTACCTAATCTTGAGGTGATCGAAGGGGAGTACGCATTTTCTGGAACAGATTGGAAAGTAGATGAAGATGTTGTGTTTCACAAATTAAAATATCTATTAATTGGTGAAGCAGATCTGGAAAGGTGGGAAGTAGCAGCTGGTAGTGATAATTTTCCTATGCTTGAGCGACTAATACTTTATGGGTTGAAAAAACTGGAGGAGATTCCGGAGAGTATTGGAGATATAATGACACTAAAATTAATCCAAATAAAACGTTGCTGCTCCTCTGTAGTAAATAGTGCAAAGAGAATTCAACAAGAGCAAGAGAGCTTGGGAAATTATGAGCTTCAACTTCGAATTATTCCAAAGGTAATTTCAATATAGGATAAAAAGAATATTATAATTTCAGATATTATGCCTTTTTTAAAAAAAAAAAACTTTTGGGAATTGTGTAAAAGGAATGAAGGATGAAGAGAGAGAAGGGTACTTGAAGCAAGCTGCTAATCCCTCAAATACTGAATCTCATTATATACTTCCACATCTTCTCAATTTGTGAGTTATACTCCCAATTACATGTTTTATTTTATTCCTTTAATTTTCTTCTATTACTATATATATATATATATATATATATTTTTATTATCATGTATGTTGTAGCAATTATAGCAATCAGTTACGTGATGGAGTTTGAATTTCCACACACAAAAAATAAGAATATGATATAGAGTGTGGAGCAAAATATTATTCACAAATTCTTAAATATATACAAATATTAGCAAGTTTACTTTAGGTTCAATGTTCCCTAGAAGTCTTTTAGTCTTGTCACAGACTCATATGGCAGTAGAATGTTGAGAACCTGTAGCACTGAGAAACTACATATTTATAATATCGGGACGAGACAGGCTTAAATAGAGTGATATAGATAATGAGAATTCATATAGTTGATATCCAACTTGTTTGGAACAGAGACACAGTTGTTGTCTTAGTGATATCTGTTAATCAATAGCTTATTAGTTAATGAATCATTTTTTATAGTAATTCCAGATATGCATCGCGAGCCAAGGCACAAGATTTTGAGATTTATGCTCCAAATGCAACGTTTGAAGATCCCCTTATGCGTGCAGAGGGGTATGCTTAACTTGTCTATCTTATAGTACCCTTGTTTAGTAGTTGATAGATGTTGCACTTTAGACAAGTGCCTTCAATTGATCATGCTGAATATATTAGAGCAAGAATTAAACATTTTAACGTGCTTCAGCTGCAGAATTTCTCAGTGTAATCATTTTATATGATAAAAGAAGATAACGGAAAACAATTTAGTCTCCACGCCTAGTGATTGTGAAATTTGAAAATCAAGCGCTTCTGTATTTCTGAATCAGAAGTAACTCGAGTCCGACCCTTTTATGCTAAACTGAGGTTTACAAGATAAATCATCATCAACATTCTTGTTATATTAGAAATGAGGAGCAAACAAGAAACTAATTTCAGTCATAAACGGTTCTGTCATGCTTTCTTTAGTATTTTGTCTTGGTTTTTTCACTTCCGTTGTTTTCTTTTTTCCAAACTGCTTTATAATGCTTTACTTGAGCCGAGCATCTATCAAAAACAACCTCTTTACCTCCCAAGGTAGGGGTAAGGTCTATCTATGAACAGACTGCTCTACCGAGAACCCAGACCCCAATTGTGAGATTACACTGAGTATGTTGTTGGTTAATTGAATTGAGAGGTTCTAAGTAAAAATTCAGAGTAATGCTTGCTTTCTGTTATCTTCCTTTCACACGTCTAGTAATTAGCTTGTTCCTTTCAATTCTACTTCAATTCATAACTTGTAAACCACTTTTGTAATCCTCAATATTAGCAAGGCTGACTATGAATATTACTGTTGATTGCAGGGTAAAGCAGATAAAATCATCATTTTATTCTCTCGGGAAGGTCTAATCAATTCTCCTTCTTGCTAAGTGTCCTATTTCATACTAGTCTCCTACTATGCTAGATTGATATACTTTATTGTGGAAAGAAATAGGCAAGAACCTTTTGGGAAAACGCTGCGCGATGCAGTTTTGCTAGCTTCTAACTTATGGATATCATAATTTTGTTCTTAAACTCATTTCTCTAAAAAAAAAATAGATCACTAAAATATCTAAGGTTCCCAGCATAATCTCCGATGTATGTTGAGAGACTGTAACTACTATGGTTTACGTCAATAGTTCTTAGCCAACCCTTTCTTCTTAAAGCTAATCAATTTATTACTATATTATGTCTTCCTTTAGGCTTGGGATTGCTGTGTATGAACAATTTCAAACTGTTGTTTTTTTGTACATTTCAGGTCTTCAGTGAGTCGAATCGTGGAGTACAACGTCACAGAGAAAGAAATTTCTCCTGGAAATAAAGAGGTTTAAGAACCCTCCATCCTATTGCGTTTTCTTTTTGCTTTGTTTATTCTCTGCAATAGGACTCTGACATTATGGTTGATGGCTTCAGATTTTAGTTGGCAACAAACAATATTACAAGTTCTTGGATTCATATGATATCGATGATCAAGTTGTACACGGAAGGAGGAAAGGTTGTTTGAAGACTGGTACGTATATATTTCACATCAAGAATACTTTTTGAATTTTTAGTTCAACTAGGAAAATGTTAAGCATTTCTCTTGGTTTCATTACAGTATACTTCTTTAAGTATGTTCAAATTCTGTGCAACTTCAAATGTTCGATAAACTTAATGCTAAAGTCGCACAAATTCGTTTTACGTGGTCTAGGGCTCTAGATATGCAGGGTTGATTAATGCCACTTTTAGCTATCTCTGTGTTCTTGTCATATGACATAATTTTGCCAAAAGATGTTCCCTTTTTGGCAAAAACGAGTAAGGCTTGCTAAGTTGTGTTCTCTCTCATTGCTATAATGTGACTTGAACCCTCGACCAACAAGCTTAAGGCAGAGGAGTCTCACGAATTGAGCAAGCCTCACTCGTCTTGCCAAAATATACTCCTTTATATAATGTTTTATGTACTCGTCACATGACATACTTTTGCAAAAGATGTTTCTTTTTGGCAAAAACAAATGAGGCTTGCTAAGCTGAACTTCCCCCATTGCTACAACATGACTTGAACCCTCGACCAATATAATTGGCTAAAAGTAGAGAGATGTTTCACCAACTGAGCAAGCCTCACTCGTCTTGCCAAATATATTCTATACAATCCAATATTATGTTTGGTTGAATAGTTTGTTCCTATTTCTGAATGGTTTTCAAACAATTTTTGTAGCTGGGATAAGAAATCTTTACGGAATAGGGAGACAGTGAAGGTAGCACTTGTTGGACGCGTGATTGAGGTATCTCGTAGAGCTTCAATGCTTTTAACACATGCTCTAATGGGGTTTGGAAAAGATCCCTCCATGTGAATTGCAGTGTACTGTTTTTAAGTGTTTCAATTAGTTTTTACCATGTAAGAAATATATATGTTTGCTTGAAAATATGTATAGATAATTATACAGTTGATCCAATATTTGGGATAAAACTTGTGTGCTCCTCAGCTTCTTTTCTGGTATATCATCCATTAATTAGATTGATGCATATTTGATTCTCCAGATAATATTTTTGAGGCATAATGCATAAATATGCTCTTTAACTTGGTTTCCACTGACATCTATACCCTCCAATTTTGGGTGTATACAAGTAGTCACTTAAGTTTGTACAAATTGAACAAGTAGATGCATGCGTCCTACGTGGCATAATACACGTAGGATGCCACATAGGACACAAAATTTTCATGTATGATGCCACATAAGACGAGTGTGTCTATCTATTCAATTTTATACAAGTTTAAGTATCTATTTGTGCACAGTGCACACCTAAATTAAAGTTGGAGGGCATTGAAGCCAAGTTGAAGGGTAATAATGACTGAATATTCTTTCTACGTTTTAGCTTATTCTTGTTTTAGTTGTTTTACCAATTTCTAGAATTAGAGTCCATCTCAATCACTTCAATTATCCTATTTTATTTCTTATTGTTATCACTAGTTTCTGGATGCGTGCTTTGCACGTGTATCCCATATCAATCAATATAATATTTTTGAAATAACATGAATAAGAGTTTAATCAATTTATATTATACTAGTATCTGAAATACGTTCGTTGCACATGTATCTCATATTATATGTTTGCATAATATATATCTATAGTGATAAATTTATGTGTACATTTAAAAAAACATTTGATTGCAATATAAATTGGAAAACATTAATAAGATATGAAATCAAAACAGATACCCTTAAATTTCAAACTATAAGCATAATAAGAATATGTATTTCTCATGAGTTTAATCAATCATACATTGCAATAATCCCTGCAATTCATTGAGAAACTTTCAATATATACACCAACCGTGTATAACGAAAACTTGAAATGCATAACCACAATTATATTTATATTTTAATACACTAAAAAGTCAATTTTCCTTTCTGCATTATACTATGGATTCCACACAACAACTTCTATTAAAAAAAGAAGAAGACAAAATTAGGAAAAATAATATCAACAAATTGGATTTAAAAATGTAAAATTGAAATAAGAGGAAGTGAAGCAAAGATAAGTAGAAAATATTCACCTAAGCATGAATAAGGAAACGTGTTGAGTAAAAGAAGGGTAAAGTAAAAGTGTGAGCTGATATATGGAGGAAATTGACAAATATAACTATATTGAATAATGAAAAGACAACTCTTCAATTTCTTAACTGCTCCAAAAAAAAATTATAACTATGAGCTCAAGATAATATAAATTTATTAATTTAATAAATGACATAAATAAATAACATACATTGTACATATGTGTAGTTAATGGGGTAGTGGAAAAGACTCTTCGTGAAATTATTTTTATTTCTTTAAAGTAATTTTAAACTTATAATATTAGTGCTATAGAAAAATCATATAAAGCCATAAACTACTGTAAGTTTTTTAGTAATTATTTTATTAAATTATATACCTATTATTTATTTTTAATTATTTATAATCATTCCGGAAATGTATAAACTAATTTTGTAAATCTTGTAAAACGAAAGAAATTATTATTTCTTATCATTATTTTAGCTATTATTAGCATTTAATATGACAACATTTAAAAATGATTAAGACGGGAAATGTCTTGTCATGATAGTAATTACTATTTGAGTCCCACATTTTTTTAATTTTTTTTTTATATATAAAATAAAGAAGACTATTTTTTGAAGGATATGTAATTCAATATTTATTACATTGTAGGAGTATAATTTTACTATTTAGTATTTAATTATATTTTATAACATTTTGTTTTAATAAATTAATGTAGCCAAGAATTTAAAATGTTTTGACGTTTTGCTTATCTAAACATGTAGAATTTTGTTTTATAACCAGAAACATGTAATTAAGCCTTGAGTGAATTGTAATTTTATTATTTATTATTTAATTAATTAAATAATTAATAACATTTTGATTTAATGGAGGGGCAAAATGGTAATCCAACTTTGAAGATTGGAGCTTCCCACTTTTAATAATATATGATAGTCCAGACAATCTTCATTTTACAAGCTAACTTTTGAAGTTGAGTTAGATTTGCTTTATTTTCTCGACGTGGTATTAGAACCACGCTCAATTCTTATTCTTAGTTTAACTATATTGGGCCCGATGTTGTTGTCAACTCTCCAAATAGATTGTTGTCTTCTCACATAGTTGTCAACAATTCTAATTCTATGAGCTAGCTTTTGAGGTTGAGATACGTCATTTTATTAACAAAATTATACAAGTGAACCTTTTCTTTATGTTGATAAATTCAGTTGTGGTGTTTGATGGTGACTGATAAAGTGAGTGTGTGCTGGAAGTGAAGGTGAAAGTGGATAAGGAATTGATATATAAATGGAGACAGTGGGAAAGTGGATTTGTGACATGTTATGTGAACCAAAAACATCACATGTACAAAAAAAAAAATCTAGATAGTCTTTGTCCAAGACATTATCTCTTTTATCTTCTAAAATTTCCTATGAATTGGTAATGTCTTTATCAAAGGTGCTTAAGGTCCCCACTTGAGTTTGGAATCTTGATTTATTACAACAAATTCATGGTTGTAACTTCTTGTTGGAATGTCTACATTGTTGTAAGAGTTACTTATTCCAAAAAGTATTTCTTTTTACTTTTATCCTTCCCATAAAAGGATAATATTTGGTTGAAGTTGAAACAATAAGTAACTGAAACTGCAAAAAAATTGTCCTTTTTAGGACAATAGTAGGAAGCATACACATGGCTCATACACATTCAAAGTAAGTCGAGGTCAGTTATATGAATCTTCACTTACTAGTTACCATATCGCATTAATTAAGCTCATCCCAAACGCGATATTATACAAAAGACAGATTGTTGTCATGATCTGATGTTACATACAATCATACATTAGTATTTCTATCAACTTCAGCTTACAACCCAACTTTGCATGAGATAAAATAAGAGAATAAAAAGTTCTCTAACTTCTCATACTAAAATTGAGATATTAAAAGCTCTACAACTCCTCATATTGAACTGAAAAGCCACAACAACATCGTTTCGTCCTTGTTGAACTTTCTTCATCAACAGTCTGATCTTCTACTAGGAAAACATGCTCATGGTTTTCTGCAAGTACAAATGATGGACTATTAGATTTGGCAATCTCAGATTTTTCTTGATGAGCGCTCCTCGTGTTCTCACTGCCACCAGCTAGTAAGGAGGATTTTTCGTTGGACGTTGCAATATTGACTGCTGATTGTGAGGATGCCCCGTCTACATAACGATTATGCAGCCTCTGTCGAGTAATAAGCGATGAAAGAAGCTGATACCACCTAGAAAGAGCTTCTGCTTCAGTCCTCCTCCGCTCTTTGGCCTCTCTTCTCACCTCTTCTTCTGCATATGCCTGATAACATCTCAACGAATTCAACATTAGTTCTACCGGATTGCTTCAAATGCAGTAATGGTTTTGGACATATTTGATAGCATTTGAACGAAAAAGTTTTGAGGAATGAAGAACGAAAACATGATTGGTGGGGGAGACCTCAAAGATCTGTAACTAAGCAATGGAAATATATTACAGTTATGCAATTTAATTACCTCAAGAATTGCATCCTTGAACTCGGTACACACCACAATCCCCTCATAAACAGGTAGAGATCGACCATTCCGGAATTCAAATCCAACCATAGCAGGTGAAAAATCTATTTGCAGCCTTTTAGCAATAGGAACCAACCTTGGCAATCTCAAATGGACTGTACCAGGTGGAAGGCACTTCTCAGACCAGACATCCACTTGACCACGCTCATTCTAGGAAAAAAACAGCAACTGTCACGTTCTAGCCAAAAACAACCATAAAGACAAGATCGGCAAACAAATCAAAAACTGAGCTAAATGTTGTAACCAATTATTCCATCTGCTACATATATGAAAAGAAGCACATATAAACATAACATGTAGAATGTGTGAACAGGGACAAATAACCTTCTCAAGCAACTGCTCTGTAAAACCATCTCAAGAAGCCAACAAACGAACCTAAGATCGGTTTAATTAACATTTCTAGCAAGAAGAGATTTCAAAGGTCTGAATTGCAAATGAACAATTGGAGTAATTAAGCACGCCTAAAGGATGTTAACATATTGCCTTTAACTATAAACAAATTACTGAAATTCTATAAAATCTTTTCTCTTATATGGGCACAATAACTTATCCATGTCATTTAAGTGTTTAATCTCCAAAGTCCTGAAGTTGTTTTTCATCATGTTTATAAGGTCAAGAAGCAAAGGGAAAAATAAATTATCTTAGCTGGGAGAGAAATCCCAAGGCACAGGGAATAATGATAATGGAACTACCAGTAGCTAAGACATAAGATCATGGAAAGTTCAGCAGACATTAAATCTGTCCCAACTCAAATAATGGCAGATGCCTCTGTCTGTAACGCGTTATTGAAAACGAAATATTCTTAAGCGGGAGAGAATACAGAGATATGAGAATTAGCTATATGAAAGATGCATCAACTAGATGGATAAACAAGGTTTACATGCTATGGATCTGTCAAAAGAAATCCAGAGCTTTACATGATGTTGTGAAAGGGTTAAAGGGATCCTTACTGGAGAGGCTCTGAACCCGAAATAGGATTGATGCAGCTCTGGGCTTTTGGAAAGTTGAAGATGCAAAGGGAAAATAGACAATCTTTTGAACAATCAAACTATCATAAGATTCTAGCATGCACCCACTTAGAGCAGATCGAGATTGTCAGATGGGAAAAGCGGAAAAGAGTCTATCTAAGCATGGTTCCAAACAAATATTGATCTTATTTTCTTATAGCTTATAATTTAGCATAAAATGTCAAATCCCAAATAAATCTCAACTTTATCAATATGTGTATCACTTAGAAGGCTTCACCTTAGGTACAATGCCATTTACTGCAGGAGGAAGAAACAGTGGTTCAGTTTGCCACTGTCCATAGAGAGCGACAGTTCCTTCACTATCTCCCTCGCCATAATCATCATCTTCAACATCCCGTCCTTTGTTTTGCTTTCCGGAACGCTTCAGAACCTGAGCGTAAACTCGCAGATTATCGTACTTGCAGAGTTGAGGACAATCAAAAATAATAATGCGGACACACAAAAGATTTATGTGCAAATAAAACCTTTGCGGGTATCTCATTAGCTTTCACTTGGAGCCCCTCGCGAAGCCATCTTTCCTTTCTTTGGAGTGTTCGTACACAGGATCGTGGGTATACTGGATGACCAGAACAAAAACCTAATACAGGTCCTTTGGGGTAGAGTATCTGATTTCTGTTAAGCCATCTTTCAATTATGTATAGGTGATGGCTTCTGTAAGCCTGCAGAAAAAAATAGTTCAAACCAAATCTATTGGCCGTACAACGTAGTCACATTTTAGCAAATATTTGTGTTTGTTATACCTGTTGATTTGTTGGAAGAGGTTCAGTCAGTTCCCTAGTTTCCAACTCCATATCTTCGAGAGAGCTCCTGGTTGCTGTAAAAGAATTCCGTATAAAGAATTTTTCAAGAGTTCTCTATCACTATGTTCACGCATATCCAGCAGGCAATCATTACCTCCTTGTGCAAAATGAACTACATCACTGGTGGCAACCGACTCCAACTTCTTTAATGGTGCCAATACTGCATCCCACCAAATTGAGTTGACTCGTTCAGATGCTATCTTGTACCACTTTGTACAGTACCTGACAGGAAAATTGAAAGACATATTAGGCAGAAGTATCTCCCAGTTAATCTCCTCCTTACAGACTCTTCCAATTAATTTAAAAGCTTCTGATTGATCCAATGTCATCAAAGGTGAAAAGCGTTAAAAAGTGCACCGGGTCTATCAGAGTTTTCAGAGCAAAGAAAAAATGAAGTGTAATGATAATAATAAGAGTACTTTAGGTCATAAGCAAAATGATGAGGACTATAATGATTCAACAACAACATACCCAGAACTCATGGTTTGCATCTCGTCTATGTAGGGAAGGGGTAAAACAAGGAAAAATGACAAGGGAAAGACACAAATGGTTTAAGATTCTGTGTGTGAAACAATGATGGTATGAAAAAAGTAATTATAATATTATATAGTAATGAAACCAAGGAGTAAATCAAGATGGACAAACCATAAAAAATGAAAGCATAAATGCTGCAGATAAAATGATTAAGATTATACATAAAACAATGTCTAACAGAACTAAACCTAAGAGAAACTAAAGCACTCAATGAAATTCGTAACACCAAAGCAGCGAGAACTAGAAACCTGCGTGTCACATCTTTAGCTCCATTTCCAGCAAAAGCAACAACGTATCTTAAAGGCAACTTGCATGCAGCTGCTGCAGCTTCCACATTTTGCTCTCCATCAGTGATTGCATTTACGACATCAACATGCACCCACTTCCCAGTCAGGTTCTCACCACTGCAGTAGACCTCTGCCCAGTATAGAGGTGCCCCTACTTTCCTAGATCCAACAGCAGTTGATATTCCATGAGAGGAAGTTGAACACTCTTCTGCTTTAATTTTCTTCTTTTTGAACGGTGATACATTTGATGAAGTACTTCCTACATCCTTCACATCTGAGATCATAGTGTTCCTAGCAATTTCAACTGCAGTCGTAGAAAGAGCCATTTCCAACTGCATCTCAAATTCAAGGTCCCCTTTTCTCTTTGGCCGCTCTTTTTTTATAATACATGCATCATTAGAATCATCCTGAGCATCTGATGTTGATGCTGACATTCTTTTATTAGACTTATCTGTAATAGTTTCTCTAGACTTGTCACTGGTAGCTTGGCCAGCAGATGTTGAAGTCTTATCGGAAACATTATGCTTGCCATAAGCCATAGATTTAGCAGGAGAGAGAGGAGAACACTTTGGTCCAGCCACCATCAATGTTGAAGAGCTAAATATCCCGCTACCAGCCCTACTAGGGCCTTTACCAGAGGGATATGATTTCTCAATTTCAGGCTTCAAAGAAGCCACATCCAAGATTGATACAAACCTGCAAAGAATATCTTCAGATATCTTGAAGGTAATTTGTCATGAGATTAAAAACTTGCAATCTTTGGGGCTTTCTTAATGCTTGCAAGATCGAGAATAGAAAAAATAAGCAGCTTAAATTGTCCTTTTGGTATACATACCACCAGGGGGTTTTCATGTTTGAAATGCAGTAAAGAACCTGCACAAGAGAAGTTCTAATGCAAGATTGTCACCTAACTTCCTAGACCATGCCGCTTGTTACCAAAATAGAAGACTGCAGAAGGGGACTTCCACAAATGTGTCAAAAACCAGGGAAACTTGAATTGTCAGCACTTAGCTAGGGTATATTTATGCACTTCCTTACTCCAACAATAGTCAATTCGTTGACAAATGTGTTAACATCACGATGCAATAGCTCTAGCAACTAACTAAATATGTACAGAAAAATGAGAAACAGAACTCACTTAATATGAACTGGGGAACACAAGTCATAAAAATAAGTCAACTGACTTGAGACAGTTTCAGAGTTTAAATGCTCTACACAGCTTAACTCCCTCCCTTTGACTTACACATTGACATGAATCCTCATGGTCAACAAGTTAGGACTTAGAGCATTTGCGCATAATCGTCATTAAGAAGCCAGAGTAACGGATAATAAAACAGTCAGTAGAAGAACAATAGAGGCTATTTAGCTGTAAATAAGAATAGGAAAAGTAGCAGCTTACCTGGTAGTAAGATTCAAGGCCCTAAACAGGGCAACAGATAATGCAGCAACCTGTAATATCAAAAAAAAGGGCTTGTTCTAAGATAAATGGGCAAAATACTAAACACTGTATCTTCAATCAAGATGTAGAGGCCTGCACAGCCTCCAACTCTGTTTTTAAATAGGTAGGTTCCAAAGTTTAAGCAATTAACCATGATATTACACCATATCTAAATGACCATAGTTTCTTTAATTTCTTTTTTTTCAAGACAAAAAGGGCAAATAACAAACTTAAGAACTATCTAATTGAACAAACACAAAAACAGGTTAGGTTGTACAACTTGTTGTCTGAGAAACTTCCACAAGCGGATCTGCAATGAATAACTGTGTCTGAATTACAAGAAATTGCAAGCTAAATTTGGTGACTTTAGCAGAAAAGCATAAGTTAAACCATTTTCTTCAGCAGCAACCATCATTATCTATTACCATCTCCTGTCACTATAGGACTGCTTATGTCTATGCAACCTAGTCTCCGACCATCTGATTCATATCTAGGGGAGGACATTCGGAATTCTGTTCAGTATTTTCAAAGTTCATTTTCGATAATCGGTAATTGATAGTCGATACCAAGTACCCAACTTTCAAAGTTCAGTCCAGTACAGTAAATCAAACCTCGGTATGGTAAATCACGGTACAGTAAGTTGGTAATTACTTATAGACTTCACCTTTACAAGGCCACAACTCTTTTTTACTACTCCGGTACTCCCCCACTTTTTTGGTTGGCCTAATTTTTTACACTCACATTAACTCTTCTAAACACCCAATTAGTCCTGCTTTAAAGTCTGAATTACCCCTACCACCGTCCATTAATTATATTTCTGCCCACAGCTTGTTTTACCCTCAAAAAATTTTTATATTTAATAGGCACTCAGAGAGTATAGAAAGGTTTAAATGGAAAGTAATAGCTATGAGGTTACTGACTGATTTGAATAGGACAGTAACCTTGAATAAACAACTAGCATTTCAACTCTCTGAAGCATTAAAATTTAACTTGTTGATCACTGTGCTGCTGGCTCCTTAATTAGAGACTATTTTCTAAATAGAAAGTGAAAATTCTTGAACATTGTATACAAGATTAGAGCAAGAGAACTTGATCGGTTATAATCACAAACAAAAAAAATGACTTGTTATCAAAGTCATTTGACTGTGAATCTTTAGTTTATTTAAGGCATCATGCCACCACTTGAGCTAAATAGATAATCCAACATAAGAGTAAGGCGATGTCTATAATTGGAAAACTGTAATAGATTAAAATACTGTGGTATTCAGTAGTACTGACTTGTCTGGAACCGGGTACCAAAACCGATTACCAAAATTCTGAAATTTACTCCCAAATACAGTACCAGTTAGTGAATCACCAAATTTCTCGGTTCTGCTCGGTAATTCGGTTTACGGTGAACTATGCCCACCCCTATTCATATCCTAAAGCAAGAAGATGCAAATATATGATGGGGCAGAGAAGTAAACATGTGATGTAGAGGAAACATGTCAAATGTCAGGGTAGCCTTAATCCATTACACAGGAACTTCCCAAGAGAGCACGCAATGTTACAGAAAAAGCTATGCTCGGAACAAGCAAAACAAGGAGGAAACACTTACAAAGGAAAACATACCTCTTCTGGGGTCCCTTCCTGGGACTCGAGAGTTGATGCCAAAGCTGAATGAAATGGCTTCTCCTTATCATTTGCACCTCTAACACGGAAATGACTGTGGCACTGCATCCAGTGGTAAAAGGTGAAATAAGAGATTGAAACTTCTATATCAAAGGGTAGTTATAATGATAACATGTAACACATACCCAATTGACAAGAGGAGCTAGTGCATTTGCAGTAAGTTTTGGAGCATCGGTCAACTTCAGCAGATGTGCAGGCAGCAGTGAAAGTAAAGAAGCCTGGCAAAAGTAAGTAATTTCTTATTATATAGTATAAGTATCAGTACTTGGAGCAAACGATTAAAAGTCAAAAGCTCGTCAGTATTTCCATATCATGCACACAGAAGAGTATAGCATGCTAAGTCAAATATTAATGTTTTTTGGGGGAAAAAAAAAGAAACCATAGATTAATTTCATAATAAATGAGAGTTGCAAAAAAACATATCATAACTGAAATTATCTGAGAGTATGTAGGCATAGGCACAAAGTTCCCAGTGATCATGTGTTGTAGAATTATATAGAGATTTTAAATTTACATATTTTCTAAGTTCAACACATGTAACAACCATAAGTCCATAACAGCAAGAAAGGTGAGAGATGATTAATCTAGTTAGAATATCAAACTACAGGCATAAGAAAGAACCTGGATAAGAGGATCATTGCAAGCTCTATCTACCAACCTGCCCCTTGCTAGTAAACAAAGCAAGTTAACCTTATGCACAAGCTCAGCCAATTCCTGTAATTTAAGGAGGAAAAGTATAACTCGATGCACTTTCAACAAGGGACTAAAATCTTAGATCATGGTATTCATATATTTATCATATTCGAACCACCTTTTCTTCAGCAGTTGCTCGCCGTACTGTCTTCTGTTTACTAGGATCAGGCGGAGCATCAAACTCAACAGTCACACCATTGATTGTATCTTCCTTAACATTGCTTTCGGACTTCAAAGTATCGACTGGCCCATCTTCCCAATCAATACCATCAAGTTCATCTTCCCTCTCAATACTCTGACACTGAACATCTGTACTTCCATTTTCCAGTTCCGATGGCACATTTTGTAACACATCTGTAGTGCAGCATTTAGCATCTAATGTAGTCCTTACAACTGTAGTACCAGTAAGCTGCTTTTCTGCCTCACTTGATCCATTCTCTGGCTAAACATATAAAACATAATAGAAATTAAGAAATCCATTACAAAAATGCAGTTCATACCTAAATCATCATCCAAAACACGTGCAAACCACATCTGATTATTCAGCACTATGAAACAAATAGATACTTCTTCCTGGAGGAAATGTTTCACTCAATACATTGCCTAACTGAAGCGATAGAGCAAGAAAGAAACAAACCTCGCCCATGGTATCCTGTTTGCATAGGTAACTATCATCTGTTTTCAGACCCCGAGAGCCACGTGACTTGTTGACTCGTTTCAAAAGTTTCCCCACTGCACCTCGAGATATGTTTGCAAGAGTTTCTGAAATCAAGCATTCTATTCTTAACATAGTTTCAACCTTAAAGTACTCAAATCTCTACCATTATTGTCAATCCATATTAAATTACTTATTAAGATTTTTAAAAATATTAATTAATAATGAACAATTGCAATGGAACAAACCATTGCCACTGGCTTCGTCTTTGCAGCCGCTTAGGCTCTCCATCTCACCATAGTGTTTCAAAGAGTCTTCATTTGCTGTCCAAAATGGAACACATAAGTTAACCAGGCCTCAGTGTGCTCCGGTAATGGAACAAACAAACTTAGCACATAACACAAGTCCATGCATAAGCATATTGATCTTCTCCCTTTTGATCAGTGGTCACTAGTCATTTGCAAAGCTTGTGAATGTTCGTTTCAAGTAAGACACCACTCAGGCAGACAAACAGAAATTACTTATCATCAAAATACACACGTTATCAATTGAAAATAAAGAAACATGCCTCAGATGGTCGGCTATTGAGAACTCACTCATTTTTTCACTTCAACCACAAGATTTTTCAAAGCTATAACCCAAACCAAGAAAACGCTACCAACAAAAAAAAATGAATCCCAGAAATAACTTGCAAAGAAAGATGAAAAGATCCCATAGAGGGATAGTTGAAGAGGGAGACCAGTTAAAAGAATAAGTGCAAGAATCCAAGATTGAATTGTATGCATTCTTCCTTATGTTTTGGTGTCGTGATGTTGGTTAAAGAAAAAATACCACTTGATAAACAGAAAGCCAAAGATATCTACCAAAGAAAGATGAATGAACCTGAAAAGAGGATTGTAAGAAGGACTAGAGAAGCAAATAAATGTGAAACAAATTCTAAAAATTGAAACTTTATGCAGTCTGGTTGTGTTTTTGGTGGCATGTTGTGTGGTTAACGAAAACATACCAGTTGATGAACTGACTACCATTGGCAACTAGCAAACAAAGATGAAATAATCCTATAAAGGGGTAGTCAAAGAATAGGATCAAATTAACCAAAAACGAGAAACAATAATCAAAGATTGAACTTCCTATGCTTGGTTATGTTTTGCTGTAATGTTGTGTAGTTAAACATTTGCTAAACTGAAACCCAAATAAAAACATGGAAAAAATAATCCTTTAAACCGATAGTTAAAGAATAGGATAAATAAACTAAAAGGGCATAACACATAGATAAACCCTCAAACTTGTCCTCAATTGGCAAGTAAATGCTCCAACTTTGAGTATGGACATCTCAACTCATCTCCACTAGGTCAGTTAAAGACTCCAACTTACAAAGACACCTCCAAAATCTATATGCCACGTCAACATCCGGTTCCAAAAGACGGAGGATGAGTTGAAGTATTTAGTTACCCGTTGAAACCAAATTGAGGTGTCTAGATGTACACTCTCAAAGTTAGAACACTTACTAGCCAGTTGAGGTCAAGTGTTAGTGTATGTTTATGTATTAAGCCAATTAAAAATGAGAAACAATAATCAAAGATTGATTTTTTATGCATTCTTTGTTATGTTTAGCTCTGGTTAATAAGATGCTAAACTGAATCATAAAGAACCTAGCAAACAAATGTAACATAAACCGATAAAGGGTGGTTAAATAAGACACAGAAGCAAACAAAAAAGGAGAAACAATAATCAAAAATAGAATTTTTATCCATTCTTGGTTATGTTTTGGTGTGGTCAATCAATTGCTAAACTGAAATCACAAAGAAAACTTGCAAACAAATGTGAAATAATCCGATAAAAGGGTGCATACTTAAAGAAGACACAAAAGCAAACAAAAATAAACAACAACATAGCGAGACTGTTTCAAATAGACCTCAGCTTTTAAAAAAAGAGGATTACAGATATAAAGCCGTAACAAGAATGAAATAATACGAAATGGAGAGCACTACACGTCATAAAAAGAAAGAACGGTAACCACAATGAAATAATGTCATAACGGGATAACAAAAACACTGGTGATAACCGAAATTAAAGAACAAGAAACTACGAGAACAGTGCTAATACTACAAAATGAGAAACAAAACTCAAAAAAAAAATGAACTTTTATGCATTCTTGATTGTGGAAACATACCAGTTGATTGATTCTGTCGCTTTGCCTGATTTCTGGTTCGCATTTTTTTCGATGAATTTAGCTAAAGGAGAAGAAGAAGAAGAGGCGCGAGCTATTTGGTACGGTTGAAACCTATGAAATTCCCAAAACCCGGGAAGGAGGAGCAGAATTGTGCTTCTTTTTTCTTACCCTTTTTAGTTATTTTGAGATAAAATTGTTGTTAGTTGTTTTTACGTGTCATTGTAAAATCTGAGACCTCGTGACTCTCAATTATTTTGTTGATCACGGATCACACCATTGGATGCTAAATTGTTTGTTTTCTACTTAGTCATTACAAGGTCTTTCGGAAATAATTCTTTTGTCTCTCCGTGAGATAAGGGTTAAGATATGTATATAGTATATACTCGACTTTTTGCATTCATTTATACTTGATATTATTAGCATATATATTATTAATCATGTGTTTAGACATAATATTTTAACAATTTTCAAGATTAAATATCTAATTGGGAGATTGTTGGGATATATACTATTAACCATATGTTAAGATATACAGTGATATTTATTATAGAATAAATATTTATTCAGTTTTAATAGATCATATATTCGTTTGTGGTGTCTGTTTATTTATATAGTAGAATATGGTATAGTGTATAGAGTTTAAGTTTATACACGGGAGATTAAATCATTGGTTCTTATAAGTATAAAGTTTTTTGTTCACAATCTAAGATGAAAATTGGACATGCCATTGGTACAATTGTAGCACAAGATTATATATAATTTNCTCAATTATTTTGTTGATCACGGATCACACCATTGGATGCTAAATTGTTTGTTTTCTACTTAGTCATTACAAGGTCTTTCGGAAATAATTCTTTTGTCTCTCCGTGAGATAAGGGTTAAGATATGTATATAGTATATACTCGACTTTCTGCATTCATTTATACTTGATATTATTAGCATATATATTATTAATCATGTGTTTAGACATAATATTTTAACAATTTTCAAGATTAAATATCTAAGTGGGAGATTGTTGGGATATATACTATTAACCATATGTTAAGATATACAGTAATATTTATTATAGAATAAATATTTATTCAATTTTAATAGATCATATATTCGTTTGTGATGTTTGTTTATTTATATAGTGGAATATGGTATAGTGTATAGAGTTTAAGTTTATACACGGATGATTAAATTATCGGTTCTTATAAGTACAAAGTTTTTTGTTCACAATCTAAGATGAAAATTGGATATGCCATTGGTACAGTTGTAGCACAAGATTATATATAGTTTATCTTGATTATGGGAAAGGTAAGTTCCAACTTCATGTGCTGGTGCATTTTATATGTATTGAACGCAATCGAGTAGAGATAGTTGCTTTAGACTGACTGACAAAAACATATTCTCTAAACTATTAAATGTACTTATATTTGCATATATTAATTATCATTTTGATCTATTAAAAGGTGAGATTTTAAGATGGGTCAATATACCTGGTAGATTGGATGATAATAATATATATTGGTGAAATAATAAGTTAGTTGGTAGGAATTCATGTCTCGTTATAGAGATTGATGATATGCCCTTTTGAGAAGCTTATAAGTTTTTATCGTGTCAAACCTTGCAAGTTGATTTTTGAATTCGAAGCATGAAATAAGTTAAGTAGTGCTCTTATTCAGAAATAACAATATTTTACGTTTTTATTATCAATTATAGTTACAGTTTATCTAAGTGTTAAATAGTAACACCCTCTCCAATCTTATGTATACTTGTAATCCCATATTGTTTTATATTAACATCGGCATTGAAGCTTTATCAATCTTATAATGAAATCCAAAGAAATTAATAGAAGTATCGACATTTAGATAATTTGATATCAATTAAATGAATCCATTGATTTTTTTTTTCAATTCGATGTAAACGTGTAATCTCATAGTACTGCGTATCAATATCTGTGTTGAATCATTATTAATCTAAATGAAATTTAAAGGAATTGATGAAAGTATCGACATTTAGATGGGTTGAAATCTAAATGTTGCTAATAGTTGTTTATAGGACAAATTACAGAAATCACATACTTTTAAGGCAAAATTACAATCTATCCCTTAAAAATTTATAATTACATAAATCCCTCAAACGGATACAATAATATAAGCGCTGATGCATTACTATGATACGCAAGATACATTAATCGTTAAGTAAGATACATTACATTTTATACATGATACACTAATCTGATGTACATTTTATATATGATACACTAATCTGATGCGCGAAAATGAGGGATTTTGGAGATTTATAAAATTTATAGGAGATAATGATAATAAGTAAACTAAAATGTGAGATTTCTGTAATTTTTTCTTGTTTATATATGTCATTTCCTCTTATTGGGCCTACCACCATGCCTATAGACAAACTTTAGAGAGGCCCAAAGAAGTCGTCTAGTCCAACCCGGAACAAAAAACAAATCTTCTCCAATTCCCTTTTTTTCTCTGAAACCCTATCACTCATTTTCTTCTCTCCCGATCAAAAATCTTCTCATCAATGGAGATTCTCTCTTAAAACCTGAAAGTATCTTCATACTTACTCATTTTTCTCTCTTCCTCTCCTGCATTTCCGCGAAAAGTTGCAGATTTGTACGTCCCTGGCGTGTTTCTGCATATATTGGTAAGGTTTTATTGCTTTTTTTAACATAATTTTGCTGTTGTTGCTGCGGATTGCTCATTTTTTAGCTGTATTCCTGATTTTTTTTGTTTTTGCTGGTTTTTGAATTGTTTGATTTGCTTCTCTGTTTGTATCATCTGTTTCTATATATATTGGTAAGCTTTTGTTATTTTTAATCGTTTTTTGCTGTTGTAGCTGCGGAAATTTCATGTTTTAGCGTTACCTTTTAGTGTACTGCTGTGTTCTTCATTCTACCTTATACTATGTAACTGTGTGCATTGACCCTAATTGAATACTAAGATATTACCTTCAATAAAAGAACTTCACTAAATATTTGCCATTAGATGTCTGGCTAGGGAATTCGTTATGTATGTTTGTATGTGACTCCCTATTTAATACACGGTTTAAGATGGTTTATCTGTTCATTTTTTCAATACTCCTTTTCCTTTAAGGAAATCCCGCGCTGGAAACAGCAAATGTCGTAGACCTGGGAGGACTTTATGAGGGTATATGCAGTTTGAAGTTTAGATTGTTTAGCTGGTGCCTGCATTCTCCATCCTTTTAAATGAAAAGAACCTTTGGAATGATGATTATGGAGTAATCCATCTGATTTCAAGCTGATGCGTTACAAGAAAACATAATGATTATTTTATCCTATTTTACTAAATTGGCAATAAGATAGTATAACGATTGCCTTGTAGTATGACTTGCTGCTAATAGTCTTTCTATAAAATGACAACCTGTTATCATTTTCTAATAATTTATCTCACCTGCTGTATCTGTATACTCGTATTGGTGGGTAATGCTTTCTGTCAAGTGACTGACTGCTTTAGCCAACTGTGAAACTGACTTGATTAGTTTAATTGGAAAGCCTTGGTGGTTACCAGTATTCGGAAGTTAGTCACCAAATTCTGTATCTTATATTTGCGTTAGCACGATGATGAAGATTGAATTAATCGGAGTCCGTAGATGATCCCCTGATCGTCTTGCCTGTGAATTGGATAAGCTGACTGCCCTACGCAGGAAGTTTTGTGAAATTTGAGGGAAAGGAAAACAAAGTCTAAATATTCAAAACAGCCAGAACTATTCAATGATTTTTCTTTTTGCTGTTATTTGGATTGTTTGATTTGTTCATCTATTTCTACATATATTGGTAAGGCTTTATTGCTTTTTAATCATGATTTTGCTAGTGTAGCCGTGGAAAGCTCAGGTTTTAGCTTTATTTAGTGATTTTTTCTTTTGCTGGCTTTTGAATTGTTTGATTTGTTAATCTGTTTGTAACATCTGTTTGTACATGTATTGGTAATCTTTTGTTATTTTAATAATTTTTTGCTGTTGTAGCTGCGGAAAGCTCATGTTTTTGTATTCAATTATTTTTGTTTTTGCTGGTTTTTGAGTTGTTTGATTTGTTCATCTGCTTGTATCATGTGTAAAATTGAGTGTACTATTTTGATTCTTTTTTAATTAATTTTTTCCATTGATTTACATGTTTTTGTTTTTTATTAAACAGTCGAATATACAATGCACATTCGTTTTTGTCCACTTTGGACCTTTTCTTGCCATATGTTTTGGTGTGGTTCAATTACTGCTCAAGTATATCTCTCTGTATCATTTGTATATTTTGTATTTTTGTTGCTAAAAGATTTCTAATGTAGGTAGTTTGTATCATTGTGATGGGGAGTAGATTGGGAAGAAGAGTTGTGAACTTCGCAAATCTTCCGATTAAACTTCTCATGCCTTCCTCTTTCTCCAACATCACTGAGATCTCCCTCAAAACCATCCCCTCTGCTTCCAAGGTAACATATCTTAATAATATTTATTAAACTACAACAAGAACTACCCTTCAATCTCAAACTAGTCGTCGATATTTTAAGTGTTAGAGCAAGTAAAATTTTGGGACCTTCCATCTTTAGGTTTTATTGCCCTTTGAAAGATTAATGTGCTTAAAATTTTCAAAGTATGTATTCCAACTTGGCATTTTTATAAAGAAGGATCTTGAGACTTCCATAACTTATTGGATCTGATCTGCCTGTCTAGTTTTTATGTTACGTTGTGGTTGTTCGAATTGTTCATTTTGAATCTGTTGCTGTATGAAATGATTCCATTTATTTTAGTGTTACTTTGAGGTTGTTCAAATTGCTTATTTCAAATCTGTTGCTGTATGAATAATGACGGGTTGGATAGGAACTGGCAAGTGATGAATTGTTTGTTTGCATTTCCTTTGTGCTTCTTCCTGTTGTTTGATGTTTCTCTAAGCCCATCTGCGAAGCTGCTTAATATACTGCCCAATGTGCTGTCATCCTTTTGTTAATTCTAATTCGCCTGATTTGGGTCTTAGGATCGTGCAATAGTTATATAGATCTTACCAGTTAATTGTTTGCATAGATGATTAGTTCTGCTTGTAGTATGAATTCAGATATCTGCCTGCGAAGTCTTGCATTTCTTGGTTACTGCAAAAATGAACAGAAATTTTTGCATATTGCTCGGAGGGGATCTACATTGCACACCAAGTAGTATTGGAAATTGTTCTCGTGAAAATAAATTGCTCTCTGATCTCTGCTCTTTTATTCTTAGGAGCTTTCTTGTTTTTTAGAATAAGAAGTGATGGTGAAATGTGTGTTTTTGGAGTCGTAGGTGAACTAACTTTAGGTCACATGGTGATTTGGGTTAATCACTCATTGTCTCTCATGCTTTTTTCTCAAATGATTAGACTCCTATCATGAAATCTTTCAGTGAAAAATGTCTATATTTCCCTCATGGTGCGAGTAAATAATTTCTGCATTTGATGCTAGAAATGCGTAATCTTACTAGTTGGTATTGAGTGCATCAGCTATATGAATTATTCTTGAACTTTTATGTATAGATCGAGATAAAAAGGGTTTTGGAGTCCCTCTACGGCTTTGAAGTTGAAAAGGTCCAAACCCTTAACATGGATGGAAAGAAGAAAAAGAGAGGTGGGCTGTTAATTGCTAAACCAGACTACAAAAAAGCTTATGTTACTCTTAGGAATCCATTATCTATATCGCCGGACCTTTTCCCTATCGGAGTGATCCAAGAGGAAAAGAAGAATATGAGCAAGAAATCTAAGTCTAGCATTGTTGAGGATGATGAACCTAAGAAGATGCATTGGCTTGACGAGAAGAATGATGGAAGGAATCGGTCAGAGATGAGATTCGGTCGTGGCCGTGACCACCGTAGTGGACAACGTTCAAACGTTGGCCGCGATCGTGGTGGAGAACGTCGTGATGTTGGCGCTGCAGCAGCAAAGTTTCCTTGGAGCAGTATGAGGTCTTATGCTCCTAGGTAGATCATTATTTTTGCTGTGCCTAGGTAGATTATCTTTCTCTTCGGAATAATTGAATTTGTATCAATGTATGCTTGCATCATTGGCATTGTGTTTAGTACAATTATAATCGGATGTTGCCAGTTTAATTCCAACAAGTTGCATGGAGTTTTATCGGTTTTTCTTAAAGCAAAATTGATGCACTCTTGAATAATCGTTTTTCTTAAGCCAAGGCGCTATTGGAAATAACCTCTACCGTACCTTTGTGAGGTAAGGTCGGTCTGCATATACTCCACCCTCCCCAGTCTCCGCTTATGTTTGTTGTTGTAAATTAAAAATGAGAAGCAACAATCAAAAGATTGAATCCCTAAAATTTTGCACAAAATTGTAAAACCAATGATCTAATCTATGCTATTATTTTAACAACACCCCTAATTCAAGAAAATTTAAAATTAACAGCATTTTGCGTTCTTATTATTAATTATTATCATAATGACAGTTTATCTAATTATCAATTATAACAATAATTTACTTAAAATATTCGTGATATAGTTATAGTGTATCGATTTACTCTATATCAATGTAAATAGATATAGAGTGAGTTGATACACGGGTACAAAGCAAATTGATACAGTTCTTAGAGAACATATATGTTACAAATAAATAAACCCTTAATTCTCATTATGTATTGTACTTTTTAAAACCTCTCGCCTTTTCAAATAACGAGGGTTTCACTCGTTATAGGACTTGACCAAACATCTCACGACACGAGCTGACGACACCACACAACACCTATATATACAAAGTACAGAAACCTCAATAATTTGGGCGCTAATGACATTCTATCCTGAAAATTTCTCAAATTACAATAATTTTGAATTTTTCAGAATTTGCGGATACATAATTTATATATCATATACATAACTATAAATCAGATTAAATCTGATTTAAGTTTAAAATAATTGAGGTTATGTATCAACAATAATATTTATATCAGATATATTGTACACAAACAAAGTTATAATATATTATAACTTTGTTTGTGTACAATATATCTGATAGATATAAAGTGATGTATTCCAATGTTAAAGAGAGAAATAAGAGAAAATGAGATTTTCGTACTTAATTCAAATGGTAATTTTAAAAAAAATTATGTTATCTTACGTCGTATAATTACGTATTTGGGCCTACCAACAAGCCTCTAGGCCTATAGACAAACCTTAAAAGAGGCCCAAATAGACTTTCTTAAACAGGAAGTCGTCGATCCGTTGACTCCAAGTACTATTTAACACCCCCAGCGTTCAATACACGAAACAAAAAAAACAAATAGCCCTAGCTAGAAATTCTTCTCCAATTCCCTTTGTTTCTCTGAAACCCTAACAACACTTTTTCTTCTCTCCCGATCAAAAATTAACTCATCAATGGAGATTCTCTCTTAAAACCTGAATATATCTTCATAATTGCTCATTCTCCTCTCTTCCTGTCCTGTATTTCTCAACATATCCAGCGAAAAGTTGCAGATTTGTCCGTTCCTGGCGTGTTTCTGCATATATTGGTATTATTTGTTACTTTTTTTGGAAGTTTTTTGCTGTTGTAGCTGCGGAAAGCTCATGTTTTAGCTGTATTCAATGATTTTTGTTTTTGCTGTTTTTTAGAATTGTTTGTCTGTTTGTATCATCTGTTTCTATATATATTGGTAAGCTTTTGTTATTTTTAATCGTTTTTTGCTGTTGTATCTGCGGAAATTTCACGTTTTAGCTTTATTTAATGATTTTTGTTTTTGCTGGTTTTTGAATTGTTTGATTCGTTCATCTGTTTGTATCATCTATTTCTGTATATATTGGTAAGCTTTTGCTGTTTTGTATCCTTTTTGCTATTGTAGCTGCGGAAAGATCATGTTTTAGCGGTCCTCAATGATTTGTGTTTTTGCTGGTTTTTGAATTGTTTGATTTGTATATCTGTTTGTATCATGTAAACTTGATTGTATCATCTGTTTCTACAAATATTGGTAAACTTTTGTTGATTTTAATTGTTTTTTGCTATTGTAGCTGCGGAAAGTTCATGTTTTGGCTGTATTCAATGATTTTTTGTTTTTGCTGTTTTTTTTCCTGGTAAATATTTCACGTGGACACAGCCATATGTCTATATGCCACTTCTTTCTATAGACTTTAGATCCTTGTTTGTTAGTAATTCCTTTGAGATGTGACATTTATTTGTTTAATAGTTGGAACATTTTCTAGTTTAAATGTCATTGTAAGATTCTACCCTTAGTTGGAACATTTCTAGAACATTTTCGTATTTGTAGTGGGTTTTTTCTTGCATTGCTTTTGTTAAACATGGTTTTAACAATCATTGTTGATGTGATTTGTTTCCTTTCTTACAGATTGGCTTTAGCTGAAGTTTTCCCAGTCTGCTTTACCTCATCATGGCTTCACTGGATATGACCCTGGATGATATGATAAAAAGTAGGAGAAATACCGAGAGGGGTGGCAGGGGTCAAGGCAGGGCCCGGCGTGGAAGAGGGGCAGGGGGATCATTTAGAGGTGGATTATTTAGAGGTGGAAGGACAACGGGAGCTCCTCGTAGAGGGCCACTCGGCGTTAATGCTCGGCCATCAGCCTACACCATTGCCAAGGCAAGCTCAAAACTATTGGAAATCTTATGATTTCATAGACACATCTGATATGCTTTATGAACCCAACTGAAGGTTCTCTGCTTTTGTTTAGTTGACGTACAAGCAACTCTTGATTTTTTTGGTTCCAAGGAGAAGTCCACTTTGGTTCAGCCATAATAAGCTGTTCAACTGTAGTGCAATTGTTGATGATCTTTGAACTTTCTCCTTACTAGAGGATTTCTGATGGATTCTGTTTTAAGTGGGAGATTCAGGTGGCCCTATTCAGGCAAATCACTTCTTTGTAGCATGCTTCTTGGGGAGATCCATTAACTGAAAATTTAAGAGCCTTCACACAATTTAAACATCCCTAACCCTAAATGTGTAGAGATTAGAGGGAACTTTCTTAACAGTCTGTTATCCTTATGGTTCCAAGGAGAAGTCCACTTTGGTTCAGCCATAATAAGCTGTTCAACTGTAGTGCAGTTGTTGATGATCTTTGAACTTTCTCCTTACTAGAGGTTTTCTGATGGATTTTGATTTAAGTGGGAGATTCAGGTGGCCCTATTCAGGCAAATCACTTCTTTGTAGCATGCTTCTTGGGGAGATTCATTAACTGAAAATTTAATAGCCTTCACACCATTTAAACATCCCTAACCCCTAAATGTATAGAGATTAGAGGGAACTTTCTCAACCGTCTGTTATCCTTATTGTCTAGTAGCAATCGCTCTAGTTTCTCATTATTGGTTTAAAGAGGGAGTTTGTGGCTGTCTTCATGAATTCTACTTGCATTTTGTGGAATTGCTAAGGGACAAGATCTTCTGTTACCATCTCATTTCAAGGCGTTTTTGCAAAGGTGGCTTCATTTGAACATCAGAACTGGAGCTCTTACCTTTTTGCTTAAGTACCTGATGTGCAGTGGGTCAAATACTTTAACTCTCATCTACACTTAATTCTGCATCGTTGACTTCTCTGTTGCTATTAGATTGCATTTTTTGAGCAATTCAACTTAACTGGAAACTACTGCTAGTGCGATGGAACTTTGATGAATTGATCTACTGTCGAAGAATGGTGAATTTATCTAATTGTTTGGTAGCATGCTGACTTTTACTTTCACACCTGTTAATTTTTCCGGCATGCTTGCTTCAGACTTTCCGCAGAACCAAGAATTTGCCATGGCAGAATGGTTTGTTTGAAGATAGCCTTAGAGCTGCAGGACTGTCATCAGTATTGGAGAGTGGCACAAAGTTATATGTTTCTAATTTAGACATTGGAGTGACTAATGAAGATATAAGGGTACACCTTGAGCTTGTCTTTTCACATTATACACTCCTTTGCAATAGATGTCTTTGAAGATTTGTTAAAACCAGTCTTGAAACACAGGAACTCTTTTCGGAGATGGGAGAACTAGTACGATTTGCAATCCACTATGACAAAAATGGACGTCCAAGTGTAAGTTATTCTGCTCTTCATTTTATATTATAATGTTTTCACGGTCTTTTTACTTGCTAAGTTGCTATATGCTTATTAATACAAATGAATCTGTTTATTTGCTGTTTAAAGATAATACTATAGGAATTTGTGTGTATTATTATTTAATGTGGTGGAAAGAAACATGATTGAATTATAACAAGATGAGAGGAGGAGAATGAAAAGGAAGAATATCACCAGCAGTTCGCTGATGACTTCTTCTAAGAAAGTTAAAGTTGTGCGAAGCTTGGCATGGCTGTGAAAGGCTTAGAAGAATAGATCTACTTTAAGATGTCAAAAATTTTGAACCCTGCGCTACTGGCTCTTGGGAGATTTGGTTGAAAGAATTTGATATAATAGAAGATCTATAATTAATTGCTATGTCTCTGTAAATTTTAATGGACCTTTTGTCTCCTGTTATTTGTTTCAAGACCTTCAGTTGTGGTTAATTGAATATACTAATTCTTAGTCGCATGCTGCTGGTTTACTCTTGGTAGGTCTGTCATTGTTATATTACCTCTGCAGAAAATAAAATAGGCACTATCTCAATAGAACCACATATTCTCACATATAGATTTGCAGCAGTAAGCTATTTGGTAGTAGCATTTGTCTTGAGTTCATAGTAGTAGTTTGGTTTTACAAACTGCATATCCCCCCTTCCTTTAAGGGTGGGAATTTCCTAGTATATGACTTGTAAACATGATATGAAACGACGCAAGAAGAGAGTTAAAGTTCTTTAGCCTTTAATGCTCTAGTATTGTATGAAGTCACATTTACTAGTCGAAATCAAGATTTGAAGACCCATGAAAAATATATTCTCTGATTAACTTGGTAGTATTAAATTATAGTTAATAAGGGGGTTTGAAGGTATCCCAAAGGCTGTCAAATTGATTATGGATATAATTGTAAGCGGTTTTAGCAAAGTGGGACCATTGAAAATGGCCTACAAGTCCCTGTCACTGGTTTTCTAGAAAGTGCTGCTCTCTACACTTTAATATATGTGTTGACATTTATTTTTGAAGGTTCTTTTTTTCCTTGATATAATAGTGTCAAATCAATTTTTTTATCCTTTTTAGTTATCATGTAGTAGTAATGTAGTATTCAGAAAACAGAAGTAGAAGATATTAAACATCTAGTAGGACATGTCCGTAGTTGCATACATATGCAGATATGTGTATTTGTTGCTTAGGTCTTTTGCTTGTGAGTCTAGCAAATATGTTTTCAATATTTGGACTCAATGTTTCTGAATTTTATAATGCTAGTCTGTGTGGTTTTAGTTTTGTCCTCAAATGTGAAGTTGATCTTATCTCAACTTTCAGGGCGCTGCTGAGGTGGTCTTTGCCAGAAGAAGTGATGCATTCCAAGCTCTTAAGAGATATAACAATGTGCAGTTGGATGGGAAGCCTATGAAGATTGAAATAGTTGGTTCCAACCCAGAAATTCCTTTGTCAGCTCGTGTAAATGTAGTTGGAGGAACCAACCGGAGGAGGACTGTTGTTATGGCGTATGTTAATCTATTAACCATCTCTTTCTTTGGCCTGAGAATTTTGTTGTTTCATGTTTGTGTATGTTTGAATGCTGACCGTGTGCTCTTACATACTCAAAGCTCTTTTGTGTATAATCATCTTACCAAAGGTTTTGTGCAAATGTTTGTTCTTTCTTTGAGAGTTGAATTTGTACTTCGATTTCTGCAGGCCGGGTGGTCCAGCTCGTGGAAGAGGAGGTGCTACTAGTCGTGGTTCTAGGTAAATTTCTGATGTGGTTTTACTTGTTAGACGAGCCGTGCCTGTGTTCCTATTATAAAGTCAAAGATACATGTATTTTTCTTTTAAACATAAAAAAACAAAGAAAAGTACATGTATAAATACAGACTGGTAGAGATGTTCAGTGTGAGCTGCTTTTCATGGTTGCATGTTAATGGCATGTGTGTAACCTGGATTTCATTTTTCTATACAGTCAAAGGGGCCGTGGTGGTTTTAGAAATGCACCTGGACGTGGTCGAGGTGGCGGTGGCGGTCGTGGTTGGGGTAGAGGTCGTGGACGTGGTGGTAGGGGAAGTAACAGGGGTGCTGATAAGTCAGCTGAGGATCTTGACAAGGAGCTGGACAGCTACCACGCCAACGCTGACGCCATGCAAACTTAGATGTGTCACTGCTATAACTTGCGACTTAACTAGAAGAACCGAAGAACCGATCAAGTCTACTATCTCTGTGTATCCCGTCACCAAACTTATGCTTTCCAGTTGTAGCTTCTTACGTTTATGATTGTACGATAAAGGGATTGTTTGATGAATGCTTTCTAATCGTAAATAGAGTGGTTTATTTGTCTTCCCATCTTCCTTTACAATTGAAGCTCTGCTTGAATTATGCTTAAGGTAATTAGATTGTTCAATTGTACTTTTATACCTCTATATTTGAATGAGCATTGAGTGAACACTTATTTTACACAAACACTTTTATACCTTCGTCTAGTAGTGTTTCCATATGAAATTACAACAATAATGTATTCATATCGATAATTTATTACATTCATAAGACCACTAATCNCCCCCCCCCCCCCCCCCCACAACCAAAAAAAAAAAAATAACACACACAAACTCCACACAACCAATTAAAGAAACACTTACTGATCCTATAAGGAAATGAGCAATAAAAAATTAGCATGTCGTATCAACGGAAAGTTCTGAGAATATTTCATTGATCCTAGACGGATATATTCTTCTCCTTCTCCTCCTCGTCCTCCTTNACTGCTATAACTTGTGACTTAACTAGAAGAACCGAAGAACCGATCAAGTCTACTATCTCTGTGTATCCCGTCACCAAACTTATGCTTTCCAGTTGTAGCTTCTTACGTTTATGATTGTACGATAAAGGGATTGTTTGATGAATGCTTTCTAATCGTAAATAGAGTGGTTTATTTGTCTTCCCATCTTCCTTTACAATTGAAGCTCTGCTTGAATTATGCGTGAGGTTAATTTATATTGTTCAATTGTACTCTATCCATTTGAGGAGATAAAAGTGAATTGATTGAGCATTGAGTGAACGCTTTATACTGCGAAATACTTTTGTACCTTCGTCTAGTAGTGTTTTCACGTGATATTACAACAATAACGTATTCAATAAAATCATTTGCATATTGACCAATAACCTCCACCCACTCCACACAACCAATTAAATAAAAATAGCATGTCGTATCAATGGAAAGTTTTGAGAATATTTCATTGATCCTAGACGGATATATTCTTCTCCGTATTGACTTCCTCTTTCTTTTCTTCTTCCTCCTCCAACTCGAATGTGGATACTGGAAATGACTTTTTAATATCACTAGGGATAGCAAATGTAATTTTTTTCGATTGAGGGTCGTTAATCGAAATATCAGAAACATTAACCCAAAAAGCTAGCTCCTTAGTTTTAACCCCAGTTATATTTTTCAGTCTACGATTTTCAACGAATGACGTGACCTCAGCAGCATACGTCACGGTTTTTTTAATCTTCTTGAAACAACGATCTGTTTCCTTCTTCTGTTTCAACCAAACGAACCCGGTTTCATGATTTCTACCGACCTCGACGACGTCCTCCAATGGGAGGATTCCACGTGGCAAGTTGATTTCTTCAAGAAGTTCAAGTGATTTCTTCATGCATATTAATGGGTCAGTGTATACTTCAGCATTTTCACGATGATGATCATAAATCAATGACATTATGAGAAGTTTGGGAACGGAAAAATGTGAAAGATGAAAATTTTAAGTGTGTGATGGAAGTTGTTGTTGAGTGAGGGGTTTGGGAATTGATGGGGGATACTTATAGGCACGGAGGAACGAGTCAGGATTTGAAGTTTAAGAATTTTGAATTTCAGAAAGAGAGAGAGTAATAATTGAGTTCACAATAAAAACATTAAAAAATTGTGTAAAAGTTATTGAGTTCATCTTCACTGTTGAAGATACTGATGCCTTTATTTTAGTAAGGTGTAAGTTGGAGAGCTCTTGATTTTAAATAATCACACTCATGAATTTCTAAATTTTCCATGTATACAACGTCAATTGCTTTTTGGGTACTCTTATGTTGGTTTATTGTGTGTATATATTTTGATATTATGAGTTAACTAACAACTTGTTTGGATGGTTGTTACCTATAGTTTTATATAGTTTTATAACGTATCGTATCATTTTTCCGTCGTTACTTAATGTCACACATCAAGAATGACCTTGTAATATTATTAACAAAGTAGGATATGGGATACAAATTATTATATATAAAAAAAGGTGAGGTAAGGATAACATATTGTAATAAGCAAAGTCCAATGAAAAAAAAAAGGTACACAACCACACTAGATTAGTCGTCACATAGAATGAGACTTTTTGTAGTTACATAACGATGAATTTAACAATGGACCGATGAAAAATGTCAAGCAATTGACAAAGTGAAGTGGATATGATCAGTCAAAAATTCAAACACATCATCATAGGAGCAAAAACTATACAAAAACATTTCACAAACAAAACAAATAAAAATGCAATTACAACCATTTATAATTTCTTTCTGTTTCTATATACCCCTCTTTGGGGCTTTAGAATTGTACATTCTAATTCAAATATATTATTTTACATAAGAAAAATGTACAAATAATTGAACAAGAATAATACTTTTCTTCAATCATCACAAAAAAATTGAAGAAAAAAAAAATATGAAGAGAGAGAGCACCTTCAAAGGGAGTTGTCATTCAGTACTACAACTTGCTTCTTTGTTCAATGTCAACTTCCCCGTTTCATCTTGCGCGAAAAGCATTTCAACTACATCATTCCAGTTAGTTCTTGCATCGGTGGAATGGGTTGTACTTGTGGATGCATCTTCTATAAGAAAAGCCGTCTCTGTTACTCCTCGCGCTGATTCTTCCTCTTTATGTACTGATAGTTCCTCATCTGTGTCTGTTGGCACAGCGTGTGGAATATTTAAAGTGACAGCTCTTTCTAGTGCCTTCTTGTGTTCTTTTTCTAGTGTGTGCTGCCTTTCAATTTTCTGCACCGGTGGTGGAGCTGTCGGTGCCTCAGCACTTGTAGCCTCCTTGAGTCTCTGCAGGGAAACATATATTTCTTCAACAAACATTTTCAAGTAAATCAAAATGACTTTCTAGGAAGTGGAAACATAGCAGCGTTTGGCACACTTATTCTGCTCCTTTGGGATCTTAGGAATTGAATCAAATTCACGGAAACTTAGCTCATAGATAGTCTAGTTTCACCTACATATGGAACAGTCACGGAGTGGGGTGTGTCTCTATTGTTCAAACTTGATAAGGCAAGACAAACACAAAGAATGAAATTCTCGAACTAATACCAAATAAAGCCGTGCAGTAACTAGATAGCTGCTATACACAGTTTAACAACTTGGTGAATTTAGAGATAAGCGGGCATTGTTTTGTTGGCCGTGGGAGAAATGCTATTATACCCCCAAAAAAATAAAAATTATGACTTTACAACAAGGAGGATACCCTGGCTAATACTCACCCTGGGAATTTTTGGTGAGTATTAATGTAATTAATCATTTTTAGAAATTTTTGGTTCCTTTCGAGGGATAACCATGAAGTTCATTATGCCCTATAGGCTCATATTGCAATGTCTGCACGTCCCTTTTTCCCTTAAATTTTTTTTTTTGAGAATGCCTTTTTCCCTTAAATGTTATCATATTTACTTGTGAAAACTGAAATTTGAAGGGGGAAAAGACGCAACTCGCTTCTTTTCTCATTCGTGAAAAAATGCCTAACATTAAGCTAGTCTCTTTTGAACTCTTCAGGCTTGCAGTGAAGGTAAGACATTTAACTCACATGTTTGATCCAAATGAAATCATTAATGATGATGTTGTTCCCTTTTCAAATGGAAAAATATCCAGAAGTCACTTACCGCTAACGCCTTCTCTGATTCTCTTTGTATCCAAATAATTCCATGATCAGATGTTGCATTGCATGACAGCACAATATGCTCAAATCTTCCATCAACTGGGATGGCAGTTCTAACATCTGGAGGGAATCTCCCACATCTGTCAAGAAACAAAACGTGATTAAGAAAAAGTAATGAAGCATCAATGTCACAACATCAGCGAATTGATCTTAGTGCCAGGGTAAATCAATTATAAACTGGCTTTCTAAAATTTTACCCAAGAGCTCAGCTTCCAAAGAAGTTGCAACAAAAAAAGATCTCTTTTTCTTTTTGCTTAGAATAGAACAAGCAGCGGTCAACACCGGGTGCCCCCAAGATTTCGTTATGAATGAGATACATAATAGCAGTAAACAATCTGTTCAATAACTCTGAATCTAAGCATGCATAGTATCAAATATTCCCTCCGTTTCAATGAAGGTGTGTGACTAGGCACCGAGTTTAAGAATAAAAGGAAGACTTTTGAAACTTGTAGTCTAAAATAAGTCATAGATGTTAGTGTGTGTGTGTGACTATCAATCATCTCATTAAGCGTAAAATTGGAGATCAAAGTTAAAATTGTTAGTAAATATAGAAAGGTGTCATTCTTTTTTTTTTGAACATGTAACAAGAAAGGTGTCTTTCTTTTGGGACCGACTAAAATGGACAGAGTGCCCTATAAATTGGGATAGGGGAGTACAACACAATGAGCAGTAAAGTTCAGTAAGTAATGATCTCAGATCGCAGCATGAGAAAAATTAAAGACTTTGGCTCCACTCTCGGGCAATTCATAATGCACTTGAGAAGAAGACGGTAAACATGTACTAATTAAAAAGTTTAACCTAAAACTTTTGGAATGTAAGCAATCAGGTCTGGTAAAGTACTTAAGTCTGTTAACGTAATGGCTATGTGTCCAATCATTACCCTCCATTTATCACAATTAAGAAAATCACATCAGGTTTTAGTTCTAGTTGAACTAGAACTAAAAGCTTCTGAACGATGGGAATTTAAAGGCAGCATTCATCAGTAGAAAATGGCAATCATGGTAGGCAATAGCAATACAAGAACTCTGTCTGACCAGAAATTTGGATGCTTAGATGGTGTCTATCAATTAGCTAGAGTAAATGATTTGACTTGTGTGAACTTCTCTGCTTGTTGACTTAGTAAAAGGTATACAACTACACCTCCATGCCTACAACAACAATAATATACCTAGTGTAATGCCATAAAGTGGGGCCTGGGAGGGTATAGTGTATGTAGACCTTACCCCTATCTTGGAGGTAGAGAGGTTTCCAATAGATCCTCAGCTCAACGAAAAACAGTCCAAAGCAGCACGGTAAAAAGAAATAACAGAAGTGAAGAAGTCATGGCAAAATTCTATAGACAACAAGACAAATCATCATGAACAGTAATCACAAGTAAATAATATGATAATCAAAGTACATAAAACAACAGATAGCAACCAAACTCAAAGTACAAGAAACTACAAATGTAATACTACGAGTATTAGTATGGAAGGATAAGTAAACACCTTCCATGCCTCTTCTACGAACATTAGATCTGAATCAAGCAAAGATGAATATCAGCAGTTAAATATTTTGTTACATGCCCTAGTGACTGTACATGCTTACAAGTTCTTCTAGGTGTCTTTAGTCCAGAAGTGTCATTAGCCTTTCTTTTCTAGAATTTCAATCAGTGAGAGGAGCATCAAATTTTGATGCAAGGCTAAATCAATTCTAGTCTGCATTGCTCTATTAGCTTGGAAATAGCAACAGGAACTAGCATAGTAACATATTTCAAATATGAAAAGTTTCAGTAACATCTTGAATAGTTCAAAAATGCTTCTTAGTCCAAGACGTCAGGTTGTATGTTGCGGTTACCAAAGTCACTAAGTGAGGTCATATGTCTGAACCTATTGATGCGAAGTTCTAAAATTTTATCCTTGGAGCAACGGAGAAGCGCTCCACGTTTCGACGTGTGACAGGGTTGGAATCTTGGAACCAGCCACTCCAATGAGGAGGTAAGGGTGTCTAAAAAGTAAATCTTCTTCAGAGATCATAAAAGTAAAAACTGCCTGAAAATAGTGCAGAATAGTAATATCAATATTTGAATGTGATTTACCTGCAAAATCTTCTTTCAACGACGTGATACATTCGACCAGGGGCATATAATCTTCTTGGATCTCTGAGCTTCCTACCTTCCGGTATGAAGGTATCTCTCAAGCACACCAAAAATAACAAGCATGGTAAACTGTTGAAAGCATCAACGCCCAGTTTAAGAGATACTTAAAACAATTCATCCATAGCAAAAAAGGTATGAAGGAATTTAGGAAACTCAAGGGCTTCGCTCTGCACCCAAAGAGTGTAGGATAATTGAACTAACCAGAAGACGGATTTGAATATATCTTCCAGTGGGGTGGGTGTTCGTGGTAAGAAATCATCCTGAAGAAGAAGAAGCCAGAATAGACGTGTTAATTCAGAGAACAAGATTGTGTCATGAAGTTCCATTTAGCGATAAGGAACAAATCAACGCCTCGTTTATTGCCTTCATGGCGTTCAGCCAGCAATATTTAAATTCCCAGATAAAAACAGCACAAACATCGCTTGGGTAATTATTTTACTGCAATATCCTTAAAGTGTGACAGCCCCATCAATTAAATCTAAAATATCCAGTAGCTGACAGAAATGATTGAGCATGACACCGATAATGGCCGATCCATCTTAGTAAGCAGCCTGAATCAGCAGTGTTTGGTCTGAGTCAAAGAGCAGAGGCTGTTCCAATTCCGGTCAGTGGATTGACCAAAATTTCCCTTGCTATACATACCATTTTGTTTATTCATTTTTTCTTAGAATGGATTTTAACTAACAACTGCTATGGTCCATCAGAATAAGAAGTTGAAGCGCACTAAACACATGAAAAGCACATACAACTGTCCCTTCTTCCACTCTAATGAATTCAAATTCCCCCTCGTTATCGAAAGTTGAAATATTTAGATCCAATTCTTTATTCTGCATTATCTTAACGATATGAGTTGTAAGAGAAAACTTCAACTGGTATAACCAACTGAACAGAACAAGATAGGATTTAGACAGAATGAATTGAAATGAGCTAGTTTTTGGGACAAGAGGAACTTTATCCTATTCGACAAAAAAACTGACCATTTGGAAGTGTCAAATAGTCTGACTTTGCATTTCGGACTATGTCCCAAGTCATGATACCTGTAATATATTTGTTGTAAGCTTATTATGCAAACTTTAATCTACATTAAGTTGGTCGCTGTATAGAAGAACTAAAAACTGCCATAGGATAGTGCATCTGTCTCCTAAAGTTCATCTAATGACTATCATACACAACTCCTGCCCTATAAAATCCTGTAAAAACAAGGTACCAATGATGGACCCTCGGCTCAAAAGAAGTGCAGACATAACAGGATAAAAAGGAAAACAGAGACAACATAATAACAAAATAAAAAGAGCTAGTGAGAATAAGATACTACGCTAATGCAAAATACTACTACTAAAGGGATGCAAGACCAGGACTTCCCAGGGGATCACCCATCCTACTACCACTATATATACATGCCAACACATCTTGACACAAAGACAAACTATAAACAAATGACCACATTTATCTGCAATAAATATAAGGACAGGATGATGGTCAAGGCAGTCTCAACGCATTTTCACCATCCCCTCATCACAAGGTGATTGCGATAAATTCCTAAAGGAATCAGACATTCAAAAAAATTCAATCCGCTTCTACATTTTAGGACTTATAAGTTATCAGCATCAAATTTCGATCTCTTCCTCTAGCCTCCTAATGCCCAAAATTATTACTAGCTGAATCAACAGACCAAACATACATTTTGGTCTAAATTACACTAAACAGCATATCCAACATTTCCAATCACAAGCTAATGTACAAAATATTAATCAAGCAGTAATATTTTTCTGAATATGTTGCTAAAGCATGATTGTAACAAATCAGAATAGGCATATCAATGACGACTAAACCAACTCACCTGCAAAACCACTGATTGGATAACATCAGCATATTTAACAGCCAAATTGAGTGACATACACCTAGCAGGAGCAACAGCATAGCAACGGAGTAAACTCCTTGGAATACCCCCTAATCTATCCCCGTGATTCGCCACAATTATTGCCAACAATGATGCAACTCCAGAACCCAAAGAATGTCCAACAAATATCATCCTGTAACTCTTCCCATTCTCAACCCAAAGCCTTTTCAAAGTATCGGATTCTTTATTCAACATCCAAATTGCTGCTTTCAACAACCCATGATGCACATACCCACCATCAAACATCTGCTTCCCAAGCTTATTATCCATCAAGACTTTATAATCACTTTCTTTAACCAAATTTAAACCCCTAATGGCTACAACAATCTCATGGTGCTCATGATCAAGGTAAATCAAATAAGGTGGAGCATTACCTGTGGGAAAAATAAACAATATTAAATGAAAATATTGTTGGAAATAAATGGAAAGAAGCAATATAATTTTTTATGAGTAAATGCACCCAGTGGCGGAGCAAGAAATTTACACAAGGGGATTCAGAAATACTAAAATATCAGACCACCTATGATTTGAACCTGCAACTTAAACTAATTTTTGAACCCCCTTTAACACTATAGAAAAAATTTCTCTAACATTTTTTTCCCTTTTTGCACAATATCATTTTCCGGCAAAGGGATTCAATTGAACCCCCTTGTAACTAGCTCCTACCCTACATGTATCATTTTTCCCTACTGTACTGTACTGTTTTGATGCTTACAACGTTTGTATAGATTGTATCGTTTTCTGTCATTACATAATGCCACACTTTGAAGAATCAACTTACAGTATCATGAATAAAAGTAGGATATGGGGAAAAGTTATTACAGAAAATGGAGGGAAAAGGATAAAATAGGTCCGTTAAATAATAAACAAAGACAAAATAAGAAAAAAAATCAAGGTAACAACGCGATCACACCAAAATGGAACTTTTCATCTAACTTATCAACGATGGAATTAATGATACAATACAATAAAATTTACGCATCAATCAAAACAAACAAACATTGTATTCAAACTAACACAATATGATACGATAGGTAACAACCATCCAAATAAGGTGTTAATGATGGATTTAATGATATGATTAAGTAACAATCAAAACAAACATGGTAGTTAAACAAACAACACATTACAATAGGTAACAACCATCCAAACAAGCTGTTAACGAAGGGATCAATGATACGATACGATTAAGTACCAGTCAAAAGTCAAATCAAACATTATATTTATACTAACAATACAATACAATAGGTAACAACCATCCAAACAAGCTGTTAATGAAGGGACCAATGATACGATATGATTAAGTAACAGTCAAAAGTCAAAACAAACATTATATTTATACTAACAATACAATACAATAGGTAACAACTATCCAAACAAGTTGAGTCGTGTTAGACACTGTCCTAAGAAACTAATTCAACAATGCCAAAAACAAATTTACCGAGTGTTTCTCGATATGCCACACGCTTCACCACCCAATTGGGGTTAAGCCTATATCCTCCTTCAGGTGGAAACTTTGGGTTATGAAGATCATCTTCATAAACAGCAAGAATTGTACGGCAAAGACGGGGAATAGGTTCAAATTCATCATAGGTTGCTGGAGGCCACGTGGCACTGTCATCATTGCCTATGTAAGTACAACGTTTCCATACCCAACGCATACATCCTAAAACCACAACACACTCAAATCCACAAGCAACTGACATTAATTAAGTTAAGGTAGAAAAAAAAATCAACAATTTCTACTACTAAAGATTGTGTTTTTTGAGGTTTATAAGTGGAAATTTCAAATGGGGTTGCAATAATTTACAAGAAAATGTGATGGTTTAAGATTTTTTGTTTTTTTTCACAGATTGTATGAAACTGGGAAAAAAAACCAAGAATGTATTAAAAATCTCAAATTTTTACATGGGTATACAAAAGATTGTGTTTTTTGAGATTTATAAGTGGAAATTTCAAGTGGGGTTGCAATAATTTACAAGAATATGTGATAAATTTAAGAGTTTTTTGAGTTATTTTTCCCAGACTGAATGAAACTGGAAAAATAAATCAAGATGTATTAATTTTATGTATGGGGATGCTAAAGATTGAGTCTTTGAAGTTTATAAGTGAAAATTTCTAGTGGGGTTGAAATAATTTACAAGAATATGTGATGGATTTAGGATTTTTTGACTCTTTTTTTTTCCAGATTGAATGAAAAAGTGAAAAAAAATTAATCAAGAATGTATTTAGAACTATTAAAAAAACCACTTATAATATTTGTATGGGGATGCTAAAGATTGATTCTTTAAGCTTTACAAGTGGAAATTTCAAGTGGGGTTGAGAGGATTTACAAGAATATATATAATTATTTATTTATTTTGAAGATTGAATAAGAAAGGGAAAATAAAGAACATAATAGAGCTAAAAAAATTTGTATAAGTTATGTGAAAAATGTGTTGTTTGGGTTGGGGGTGGGGGGCTATGTGGAAATGTCACATGGATTTCTAAGAAATCTTATGACATCAAAGATTATTTTATTTTATTTTTCAAGGTTGAATACAGAGGGGATTGATTTGGTTCTACTTTTGGTTTTGGCTTAAGGTCTAAGTATGTGTGTTGTGTTCCACTTTTTGTGCTAATGATGGAATGGTCAATTGAATTGTTCTTTGTACTAATTAGGATTAATTAGGGGCTTAGACATATACATTTGATGATTTGAAGTTGAAAGTTGATAATGGTATTTAAAAGTTATAGCGGTATTTGACTATGCATTTTAATAATAATGGAGTATATTTACCGTAATTTTTTAAATGAATTCTGAAGAGTTGTATACAGATTTTATTCCTATTTTAAATGGTACAGAAACTATTTGCATAGATTCTTGTCTCAAGGATATTTTAAGAATGAAAATGATTTTTTTACTTATTTGAAAAACTTATTTTCGAAAACTAACAAGATAATTAGTCCAATACATCGAAATAATATTTTAAAAAATAATTTATTTATTTTCTCATGTGTGTAACTTTTTAGCTTTTGGTTCAATGGCTTTGGGGGCTGCGTGGAAGCATTTGAATAATTGAGTGGGAACAAGGGAAGGGACAAATGCGCCGTGTGGTGTTTGATTTCTTCGCTAATTTTCCACGCTATCAAAGTTGTATACTTCTTTTCAACAAAGTGAATATCTTTGTATATAACGTGAATTGCGATAAGACAGTTGAGATTCTTCCATCTAAAATTAGAGATTTCGGGTTTAAATTTTTAAAAATGAAAAAGATTTTGTATTTATCGTGGATTATCATTCGAGGAAATGTGTTAGCGTAGTCTTCTATAAGTTGATGCTTATAATTGTATATCGTTGGTCTGAGTGATAATTTGTTTCGTCATATAGTTTTGGACATTCTTCTTTTTTTGAGATAGCTTTTAAATTTACCAAGCAAGTACTTCTAAGTTCTTGTTTTGCTCTATATTAGGCCTTCACTATTACCTTGTTCATATTTTAATTGTCAAAACTAGGCGTGTTAGAAATGTCAAGAGTTTCACATCGTTAAACAAGATTTTCATTTGTCTCCTTATATAAGTCTTTGAAACTAAATGGACAAAAAAGATCCATGACAAAATAAAAATTGTGTATTCATTTTATATATATCTTTTAGATAAAATAGATACAAGTAATACCCAATTTTAAGCAATTGAGGCTAGTCAAGATATAATTGTATGAAATTTAATTTAACACATAGTCAATGTCTGATTTTGGTGATATTTCCATTGCTAATTCCACAATTATTCTTTTAATCTGACCATTCAACAAGTTTGAGAAGGTATTTGACTATCTTATTTTCCTATGGCCTAGGAGAAAGGGGCATTTGGTATGCATACATGAATATATTTGGTAAATAAATATTTTAATTACGAATGTTCTATAGACATTTCAACTCATCTTTCACATGTTCATTAAACATTCCAAATTACAGAATAATGATCTATACAAACATAAAATTTATATGTTATATTAGCCTCGAGTGTTTATGAAACGCAGTAAGGATGAGTTGGAGTGTTTAATTGCCGATTGAGATTAAGTTAAGTTGTCTAAATGTGCGCTCTCAAAATTGAAGTATTTACTAACTACCTGTCAAGGCTAAACTTGGTTTGTGTTTTTTTTTTATATAAATTTCACTATTAAAGTGTGAAAAATAGTTTTTAAAGTCTAATATAGCAAACATTATAAAAGGATTAAGAAATAAGAAGAAAAGACTCCCTACCCCACTTAACCTAGATTTCAAATTAGATGTCTTAAGTTCTTTGGCCATCATCTAGAACTTTTCAAATTCTACATTAATTTATTTCTTTGGTAAAAAATTAGATTATTTACTTATATAATTAATAGAAAAGAAAAATACATTTGTATTGAAGATTAATATATATAATTAAATAAATAGTTGTATGCCATTCTTTAAAAACTCAAGTTTTTAAATGAAATGATCACGTATTTTAACATAATATCTAAATGAATAAGATGAATAAAGGTCTTATGGTTCAACTTTTGCCATCACTATTATAGATAAAACATGCTTTTATGTTTCAACCATGAAATTATAGAATTAAGCTCACATGTGACACAGTGTGTTGAAGACATAATTGATTAAATAAAAGTAATTTTTTTTCTGGCGATTAAACTTTAGATAAGATAGTTTCACAATTCAATAATTCGATCTTCATTGCCTGAAATTAAAATAAAAGCATAATAAACCGAAAAATATGGATCAAGAACCCTTGGAAAATATGGATAGGATTTTTCTTCTAAGGTTTTAGCTCATTTTTTCTTCTACCTCATCTAACTAAATCAAAATTCTAGAAGAATGTTTATTTTTGTTAAAAACGTGAATAAGATTTATTAAAATACGTCATAATGTAGATCTCAATTTAGTGACAGTATTTAGAACCACACTATTTTCATTGTCTTTCAGCCTGGCTTTTTATAATTATCACTCGTCTACACTTTTGCAACAATGCCCTCTTTAAATAATATTAAAGTCTCATAACTAATTCAGTATCAATAAAGTCATTAACTATATATCAGTTACTCATAAAATATAAATCACCGAAAAATCAATTTTTTGACACCAAAGAATGACATGTCATCGCCATATCATCATTTTTGCATCGTGTATATGCCAAGTGGAACTTTAAAATATAGTGAATGTACAATTATTTTTTGGTATATGTAATGATGGTACCATTATAGTCTAACAAGTTGAGACCCTTTTCTTCCTGCCTAAATCAAAAGCAAAAACAAATACATTTAATTATCTAAAATCAGTTGGCCAAATCAAGAAAATTTTCAACCATTAAGAAGAAACTCCTAACTACCAACAAACTAAAACTTTTTTAATTAACCAATAAGGGTCGTGATGGAGTGGTAAGTACTCTTTCATTTTTAATCAGAGGTCTCGGTTTTGAGTTTCCTCGAGCCTGGTGTCATCTTTGTTAGGGAGTGTTTTTACTCTAACGTGAGATTTTTCATCGCGAATCCGGATTTAGTCGGAATCTAATGTGGATACTGAACGACATATGGAAACAAAAAAAAACTTTGTGATTAAATTTAGCACTCAAAATTCTGAGATTTTCCCATTAACAAGACAAAAATCAAATCCATCACCTACTATGACTAAACTTGAAGTACATGACATAGACTAAAAAAAATGTTATGCAAATTAAATTCACTACATACTTATTATAAATTCTCACCATCAATTGCAACATTTCTCAAGCACTATCTCGAAGTATCCATTCAATCGAAATTAATTTCTCTACTTTTTGTAAGTTAGAACGAGCTTTTTCGAGTAGTTCAAAATGGCGAATTTAGGTCAAGTAATTGTTGGATTCTTGATTATTGGAATTGTTGCATATGTGGATTCAGCTGAAGAACAAGTTGTTACATATGTATTTGGTGACTCATTGACGGAAGTTGGGAACAATAATTATTTGCAATCATTAGCCAAATCTAATTTCCCATTTTATGGAATTGATTATGAAGGTGGAAAAGCTACTGGTAGATTCACTAATGGAAGGACTATTGGTGATATTATATGTAATTTCTATGAACTTTGCTTCATGATCTTGAGTAAACTTATTCATTTTCTACTATTTTCAGGTTGCGATTATATAGGTTGGGTTAAACTATGTTGCATGTTGCTTGATTTTTCAAAAATATTTTTGTGCTTGTGTCAGATCCTCCAAAATACACTAGTTTTAGAGGATCTGCATGAGGTAGCATTTTGAAAAAATCCGAATAACATATATTAGCATAGATTGAATCAATTAAGTGGTCATGATAGGTGGCGTCAAGTAGGGTTAAATTACGGGTCATAACCTAACTCACACACACCATGAGCCAACCTCGCCACCTTCTTTAATTTTTATTTTTTAAAATAAAAAATGAAAATTAATAGATTAGTTCTTTACATTACATACTTACATAATTCACAATCTTCATGTTCTATTTTACTCTCTTTTTTTTGGATTTGTACCCCGCAGATAATTTGATGAGTCATTTCGAGTTCAACATATAATCATAACTCAATTACTAAAAAATTCTGAGAGACGTCTTTGACCGAATTCATTAAAAATTCGTCAAACATTATCAACGAGTCAAATTTTGATGGATTTTCAACTAGATATTCGTTGGGTACTAAAAACATGGGTTGTTTTTAATATATTTTTTTCCTCTTCAATTTTCAGCTGCAAAACTTGGGGTTCCATCACCACCTCCATATCTTTCTTTAGCACCAAATGATGATGCAATTTTGAAAGGAGTGAATTATGCATCTGGTGGAGCTGGAATTCTTAATGACACTGGACTTTATTTTGTAATAATTATTTCATTTTTAAAAAAAAAATCCAAATTTTTCTAATTAATTTCATTTCAAATTGATTCTAAATTTGTTATATGTACAAAATTACAGATTCAAAGAATGACATTTGATGATCAAATAAAAAGCTTTGAGAAGACAGAAGAAGCAATCAAGGCTAAAATTGGACAAGAGGCTGCAGAAAAACATGTTAATCAAGCTGTCTATTTTATTGGAATGGGTATGTTTGTTCATTAATTACGTTGCTTAGACTCTTCTAAAATGTTGTTACGTGCATCCGTGTCAGATTTTTCACAAAGCAATATCTTTGGAAGATCTAACATGCTCTGATATCAAGTTTGTAATCTTTTCAGGTAGCAATGACTATGTCAATAACTTTTTGCAACCCTTCTTAGCTGCGGGGCAACAATACACACACGATGAGTTTGTAGAGCTTCTAACCTCAACTTTAGGTGAACAATTCACAGTAAGTTATACAAAAATTAATATTGAAAACTAAACACCATATCGACAAATCGAAGATTAAAGATTAAATTTTCTTATACTTCAAACCAAACAACTACTTAACATTTTTTTTTTAATTTTCTTGAATTTTAGAGGCTTCATCAACTTGGAGCAAGAAAGATGATTTTTCATGGACTTGGACCATTAGGTTGTATTCCTTCACAAAGGGTGAAATCCACAAGGAGGGTATGTTTGAAACAAGTTAATATATGGGTACAAGAATTCAACTCAAAAGTGGAAAAATTGGTTGCCACTCTGAATAAACATCTACCATATGCACAAATATCATTTGCAGATACTTATCCAATTGTTCTTGACTTAATTGAGAACCCCACATCTTATGGTAAGCTCAAAATCATACACCTTTTTATAGACTAGTTTTTGCTTAAACTACTTATATTCTTACTTAAGTAGAAAGGTTAAAGGAAAGACTTATTTTCATATAAAGCAAAGTGTAAGCAAGTTTCTTTGTAATCGAGAGGGGAGGAATATATCAAAGAGTGATAGGACACCCGGATAGATCACTAGACATCCGGATACAGGGGAGGAATGTATCATAGAAGGGAAGGGATGTATCCGAGAAGGGAATAAGGATGTATCAACATCACTTAACATCCGAATACATAGGTGAGGGATGTATCAGAGAAGGGGAGGGAAGTATCCGAGAGGAGGATAAGGATGTATCAGCATCACTGGACATCCGAATACATTGGTGAAGGATGTATAAGAGAAGGGGAGGGATGTATCCAAGAGGAGAAGAGTAATGTTTCAGAGAGGGGATTTTTGAATTTTTTTAAAAGGTAGGAAATTATAGAAATTGTGGTAAAATAAAATGTGTATTTAGATAATTTTCTTCTCAAAACTTCTAACTAAAGATGGAAAAATACTTTTGTCCGACATATTCATTATTGATCTTTCCTCTTTTCAATGTCCAATAACATTTTTTTTTTAGGTTTCAAGATATCAAATACATCATGTTGCAATGTAGACACAAGTGTTGGAGGATTATGTTTGCCAAATTCTAAAGTTTGCAACAATAGAACAGAGTATGTATTTTGGGATGCATTTCATCCAACAGATGCAGCAAATGCAGTGCTTGCAGATAAAATTTTCACCACATTGTTTCATCAAGCCTCATCTAGCCCCACACCAGCACCAGCACCAACACCAACACCAACTCCTCGAAAGTTTCTTGTAACATCGATGAATCTCAATTAAAAAAGCAAATATCGTTTCAAGAACAAATATAATTCTGTTTTTGTAATGAAAAAACAAGACCAAAGAATTACTTGATTTGTCAATCGAAAGATCCAAATTGTTATTTATTGAACGCATTATATATATATGATTATAATTAACTTTTAGCATTATGGATATTCAATAAGTTTCTTAGCATGTGTTCATTAATATAATTTGGTTATTTAGTGATGATATGATTAATAAACAAACTGTCCCATAATGTACCTGGACATCATAATCACTTATCTAACAACTAAATGATATATTTTTCTTTTAATTACTATTTTGATTTGCTTGAACGAGTCTATTTTAATTACTATTTTGATTTGCTTGAGCAAGGCTATCAAAAGATACTCAGTACACACTATCTCGCTAGATTTCATTTTCATTTAGTTGAATCAAGAGTCTTTCGAAAGCAGTACATTCTATCTAACTACATTTGATGTTGTATCAAAGAAACAAAAACAATCACTAAATTATTAACATTATGCTTATTTCAATCAGTTTCCCAAATTCATAAAAAAAAAAACTACTTCATTCTAATCTAATCTGTTCTAATGATACCAAATTACTATCTTCGTTCAATTTTAATTATTATGATTTCCTAAGAACATGTTTTTCCATATGATTGATACGTAAAACAATGCAATTTATAGTACTTTCATACCATTTTTAAATATCTTATTTTTTGTTTAAAATATCAAATTAATGTAATNTTTGCTTGAACGAGTCTATTTTAATTACTATTTTGATTTGCTTGAGCAAAGCTATCAAAAGATACTCAGTACACACTATCTCACTAGATTTCATTTTCATTTAGTTGAATCAAGAGTCTTTCGAAAGCAGTACATTCTATCTAACTACGTTTGATGTTGTATCAAAGAAACAAAAACAATCACTAAATTATTAACATTATGCTTATTTCAATCAGTTTCAAAAATTCATTAAAAAAAAAATTACTTCATTCTAATCTAATCTGTTCTAATGATTACCAAATTACTATCTTCGTTCAATTTTCGTTCAATTTTAATTATTATGATTTCCTAAGAACATGTTTTTCCATAAGATTGATACTAAAACAGTGCAATTTATAGTAATTTTCATACCATTTTTAAATATCTTATCTTTTGTTTAAAATATCAAATTAATGTGATCTAATTTAATTAGAAAAATTAATCAAATTAAATTTTAAAAAGAAAATATATAATATAATTTCGTGATAATATTCCAATAAACTATAACAAAAAATACACAAATCAAAACAAAATTCATAAATAAAAAAAAAATATATATATTTATTTGCTCTCAGACCAGGGCCAAAGTTTGTCCACATGAAAAAGTTTGATAAAGAAATTGACTGACCAAATTAAGGATTTTAAGCTGAAGAATTAAATAAATAAATCCCCACTCAATTTTAATTCTCTGTAAAATGCTTTCATCTTTTACACCAAAATAAAATGGATCAAAAAGATTCATAAAGCCTCTAAACAAAGATTAAAAAATTGAGTAAACAATCTTCAACTAAAAATCCAAAAAAGGTCTCTACCAAATCCTCATCAAACTTTTTTTATTTCAGTGTGGTTAAAGCAAAATCAATCATCACTGAGCAAAATACAAAAATAAAAAACTTCATTTTATCAACAAAAAAAAAAAATGTTGAACTTACGAGAAAACGCATAAATTCATGAGCAAAAAATTCAAATCTGCGTGTCCATAAGTACGAAAAAAGAAATTAATTTAGCATTTTTTTCGTATTTTCTCTGTTGTTATGAATCAAAACACAGAGAAAATCATAGTAAATGCTATTTAAAAACAAGCAAAATTGAAGAGAGAAAAAGTAGATCTAAAATGAAAAATTGAATTAATTTTAATAGTAGATCTTGTGTATTTATAGGATACATAGCTAGGGTTTTTTTGATGGATTTGGGCTTTTATTTCAGCCCATTATGGTTTGGATTTATCTGAATCTCTTAAATTACGGTAGTTAAATACTTATCCATAATTATTATTTAATCCATAACAACAATTTTACATTAATAGTTAAAAATTAAAAAATATTTATGTAAAAATTAATTACGGTTAAGCACGGAAGGTAAAAAATAAACAAATTATAAAGTTGTAACAAGAGTGAGTTGCTCGGTAAGCATCCTTTACTTTCAACTTTAAGGTTTTGGCCCTGCGCAAGGATGACACGCATAAATAAAATTTGTAAAGTTGATGCAATATCAAGGAATTGAATTTTGTGGTGTAAATTTCGGATTGATAAATTTTTACATTAGATTATTGACATGTTAGCTAAGAAAAAGAAAAGATAAGCTAGGTAATCCTCAATTTCATAATCGATAAGAATAGTTTAGTTTAGCTCAAAATTATACCTATTAACCATTGAAAACGAACAACAACATTATCAATTTAAATTTACAAGTGGAATCTAAAGACAATGATGTTTACATAATTTTATTCTTACATGAAAATAGAGAAATTGTTTCAACAACTCAAAGAATAAAAAAAAAAGAAATATATCAAGGGAAGAATGTTAAGCAGCAAAGAAAAAGGAAATCATAAAATTGGAACTTAGTTCACAAATTAAATTAATTTACATTTCATATACATCATATGAAGCATAACATTTAAATTATCTACATCATATGAAATTCAAGAAGCATAACATTTAAATTATTTCCACATTAATTCCAATTTCCACTTTTCAAAAAAAAAAAAATCCCCCTTTTACCAAGTCTTTTTCTAGCTACTATATATTAGAATGGCTACGATCACCAACACCACTAGCTACGCAATTAAGCAATTGCCAATTCTAACACCACTATCATCGCCACCATCATTAGCATGGACACCACCAGGGCCATGCCATCACTAACTATAGTAACATCTTCCATCACCGTTAGAGAGCCTACATTCAATTGATTCAACTAAATTAGTATCCTCAACACCAAACAGACATATGTATGTGTACGTGTGATAGAAAATTACTAAAATTTCAATATCTTTTAAAAGAAAAGTATAATAAGTTAAGTACTAAGTGTTTTATTTAAAAATATAGGTAAAGGGAAAAATGACTGAGTTTTCGAAAAACCGATTAAACTTATGGTTTAAGAGAAATCGGGTTTCCAAAAGGACAGAGTCGCCACTTAATTTTTAGTAAAAAATCAAGAAAAAATACAAGATTTTTCAAAAGACTTAAACAGATAAAATCAATTGAAAAAGGGTTCGAGTTCAAATGTACATTCCGAGAAGGTGTTAGGCCCTCGGAATGCCCGCTAACTTGCGGTTGACCGACGATTTGACTAAAAAATGATTTTGACTAATTTTGAAATTTTAACTAAGTAAATGAACTCCTAACGACTTTGACTAATTTTAAAATTTTAATTAAGTAAAGAACTCAATTTATTTTAACTAATTTTATTGAGATTCTAACCAAGTAAAAAAAATCTATTTAAACCAACTTTTTGAAATTTTGACTAGGTAAGAAGGACTCATTTATTTTGACTTTTTGGGAAAACTTTAACTAAGTAAAAACTCATTTTATTTTAAGATACTTATTTATTATTATTATTATTTTTTATCATTTTATTTATCTAAAGGGAAATGAACTAGAGGGCAATTTTCTAAAGGGAAATAACCGAAGTGACAAGACAAATAAAATTAAAGCTAAGTATAACACAAAGATACTTTAATTTAAATATATATATACACACACACACATATATATATATACATATATATATATATATACAAAATAAAAAATAATTTTAAAAAAATGGCTATCTTGAGGAATTTAATTAAATTAAACCATAGGATAATCAAAGTGTTAGTCAAATACAATATCAAATAAATAGGAAAGGGAAAGGAAAGACAATATTGAATTTGGGCCTTTTGGCCCAAATCCACAAATCTGCTAAACCTGCAAAAAAAAAAAAGTAAATTGGGCTTTTGGCCCCCTTTCCATCCTCCTTGCTCACGATATACGCCAAGTGTATATTTGATGTATACACCGTGTATATCACTAATTCTCGGACTCCCAAACCTGTATTTTGTTTTAAATTCCTTAATTCTGCATTTTTTACTCTGTACATTCACGTTTTGACCTGTATACCATATTTTTTTACTGTATATCGTTGTATACAACAAGTATATTAGTCTATTTTCAGATTCCCGGAACCTCAAAACCTGATTTACAGCCCTGCATTTCACTTTTGGGACCTGTTCTTCATTGTGATTGACTCGATAACGGTGTTGGGTTTCAATCCGACTCCAAATGCAAGGGAAGAGTCTCGTGGACTCAAGGCAAGTATCACATACAAAAGGAATACAACAAAGATTAATATTCATGCTTAAANAAAAAAAAAAAAGTAAATTGGGCTTTTGGCCCCCTTTCCATCCTCCTTGCTCACGATATACGCCAAGTGTATATTCGATGTATACACCATGTATATCACTAATTCTCGGACTCCCAAACCTGTATTTTGTTTTAAATTCCTTAATTCTGCATTTTTTACTCTGCACATTCACGTTTTGACCTGTATACCATATTTTCTGACTGTATATCGCTGTATACATCAGGTATATTAGTCTATTTTCAGCTTCCCGGAACCTCAAAACCTGATTTACAGCCCTGCATTTCACTTTTGGGACATGTACTTCATTGTGATTGACTCGATAACGGTGTTGGGTTTCCATCCGACTCCAAATGCAAGGGAAGAGTCTCGTGGACTCAAGGCAAGTGTCACATACAAAAGGAATACAACAAAGATTAATATTCACACTTAAAGGGCGAACCATGAATTATTTTAACAAAATTCGCAACTATATACAATAAGAAAAAAATAAAAAGAGTTGAGGAAAAGAAAATCACCAATTGGTCATTCGAAAGAAAATTAAATATGCTAAAATCATGCTTAGACTACAAAACTAAATATGCTACAATCATGCTTGGACTATAACATATAATAGTTGTGCTCAAATTGACCGAAGTTCCACTTAATGAATTGAAACTTCACAAGAGAATAAGGCAGCAGATGGAGGCATATTGACAAAAATGCGAGAACAAAAACAGAGGCAACCATGAACTCATCCATTTTTTAATAATAACAACACATAGAGGAATATATGAACTAATCGAAATACTACTAACACAAGATATCTAATAAAATAATGAAGTAAACTAAAGAATGTATACTATTATGACATAATATATATATCACGAGAATGCCAAGAGTAAGGAAGATTCATTTTTTTATTATTTTTTATTATTATTATTTTTTACAGTAAGGCAAGTTAGATATGTAAAAAAAAAAAAAAAAAAAAAAAAAAAAAAAAAAAAGGAATGAGCATTATGAACAATAAATGACAGAATGCATTATTCCTTTCACAACAAACACAAAGATTTAACTCTAATATCAAACCTAAATAAAAAAAATGGAAGGAAGAGAAAAAACACAAAAATAAAAAAAATCACGAGCTACTAAACTTGCACTTGAACATCAAACTATTTTAAGCAAAACGAGTCATGGATTCAGCCGACTTCCTCAAAACAGAATAAAACGAACCAACAATAAGACAACTCAAACTTTTAACTATCAAACTTTCATCTCCAACAACTAAGGAAAAATATCAACTAAGACATTAAATCGAGCGATTATCGAACTTTAACAGTGAATCAAAATGAAACAGATGCATTCATGAGAGGGAGAGAAAGAACCGACACAGAGCTTCAATTCCCAAATGAAACGCCAACTAAAACGAGTTAAGATCAAAAGAAGTTTACCTTTCGGGGAGCAGCGAACTTAAGACAGCCGAGCTGGAGCGAGCTCTTCCACCACACGACCACGAACACCGACAGCGAACCAGAGAAAACGAGCAAAGACTCTATTAAACCGAAATTCTCACTCTCTGATTTTAGTTTCTGTATGTCCTCCCAAGTTCCAACAACTTCTTCTTAATATTTTCTTTACTTTCTTTAATGATTCTCTAACACAAGAATATTTTAAACTCCGAAAAAAAAATCAAATCCCCACAACTTGTAGAAGAACAAGGTATTTATAGTAGAGAATCAGGGTTCGAATTTTTGGGGGGGAAAGGGATAAAACTCGGATTCAAAAGGCCTAAATTTGAAATTCAAAACTTCAAATTCCTTTCACCAATTAAGGAGAGACACCTTTTCTTGCAATTTTTGTCCCATTCCGAAAGAGGAAAGGGGAGAAAATCGTGCTTCTTTCTCTGCTGTACCAGTTCTGGGTTTCTTGAATTGCTGGAGAAGAAGAATGATGTGGGGTCGGTTTTGGGTTATTTGTTGTATGTATTGTTGTTAATGGGTGCTGGAATTGGGCTGGGAATTATTTGTTGTTGGGCTGCAGAGAATGGGTTGCTGAAAAATTGAACTGAAAACGGAGTGGGCTGAAATGGTTTAAGGAAAAAGGCCCAAAATAGTCTCAATTGGGTTTAGGGTGGGGAAATTAATGGTTAAAATTGCAATAAAAAGGTTAGGCAAATGAATTAACAATCTAGCCAAATTGAATTTTATTAGTGAATCCGACTAAAGATTAAATGAAACAAATTAATATTAATTAACGAGCTTCTTAATCTCGACGAAATAAAATAATTAACTTGATAATAATATAATTAATTTAAACATGAACTGATTAATTCAAACTCGTAATTATGATTTAAATTAAACTAAGTTAGTAAAACACTTACCTAAAAAGAAATAAAAATCTTTTGATATGATTTTCAAATATTTATAAAATTTACAAATTAGACACATAATTATATAATAATTAACTTAATTATAAACTAATTAACTCGAAATATAAGTTATTAATTAATTTAAACCAAATAGCCAAATATTTAAATAAAACTAAAATCGTTTTGAGACAATTTTCGAATATTTATAAAATATACTAATTTGACACATAATTATATAAAATATCATATTTATTATTTTAAAATTTATAAAAATGACAAAACTACTTAAAACGACTTGAAAATTATTTTGAATTTTATGAAGCTAATTATTTCAAATCGTTTAGATTTTATGAATCTCGATGATTAATTTATATTGGGGAGGGTCAGAATTGGGTGTCAACAACTGTTCCTCATTTTACTCGGATTGATGCAAGAAATTCGAGGAAAATGAAATTGACCAATCTGATTTTGACCGACCACGTATTCATCCATAGGGAAGGAATTTTGATACGAACTTTAGAAATTATGATCGAACCCCAGAAGTGGGTTTCCTACATATTTCAGGCTATATGAGAATTTAGACCACTTGTAGTTCAACAAGCTTGATGTGATGGGTAAGTCTTTCTCTTGCGATGCATAACTCCTTCTCTTGCTATACATGAATCCTTCTCTTGCGATGTATAATTCCTTTCTCGCGATGCATGAATCTTTTTCCCGCGATGCATGAATCTTCTCTTGCAATGTATGAATCTTCTCTTGCAATGCATGATTCTCTTTCTCGCGATGCATGACATTCTCTTGCTATGCATGATTTCTTTCTCTTGATATGCATAAATCTCTTTCCCACGATAAATGAATCTTCTCTTGCAATGAATGACTTCTTTCTCTTGCAATGCATGACTTTCTTCTCTTGCCATGCATGACATCTCCACAATGCATGATTTCTTTCTCTTCCAATGTGTGGTTTCTTCTGTCGATGCATGATCTTTTTTCTCTTGCAATGCATGATATTTTCCCGCGATGCATAATCTTTTTTCTCTTGCAATGCATGATCTTTTCCCGCGATGCATGAATCTTTTCCCGCAATGAATGACTTCTTTCTTTTGCAATGTATGACTTTCTTCTCTTGCAATGCATGACTTCTCCGCGATGCATGATTACTTTCTCTTGCAATGCGTGGTTTCTTCTCTCAATGCATGATTTTTTTTCTCTTGCAATGCATGATCTTTTCCCGCGATGCATGAATTCTCTTGCAATGCATGAATCCTTTCCTGCAATGCATGATTCTTTTGATGATGCCTCCCTGATATCGAACGAAGATAATGCTTCACCCAGCAACATCTGGGTATCTTTTGGATGGCAGTATCGTCTCAATCGACAATATAAATAAAAATGATCCTCGAAGTAGTGGTATCATCTCATTTGACAATACGATATAAATGACTCCCCGGGTAGTAGTATCGTCTCATTCGACAATACAATTTAGATAACCTTCAGGGTAAGAATATTATCATATCTGATAATATAATGCAGATAAATATCCTCCAGGTATCTTTAGTTGCTGGAAAATAATAATATTTCTCTCTTCAAGGTTTTCATTTGTCCCATCTCCGAATGTAATTGCATGTTCAATATGAACCTTGCCTTGCTGAGAATTCAGCGCGGGGGTGCGCCGGTCTTATTTGTGAAGAAGAAAGATGGGACGATGAGGATGTGTATTGACTATAGACAGTTGAACAAGGTAACGGTGAAGAACAAGTATCCCCTTCCCCGTATTGATGACTTGTTTGATCAGCTTCAGGGGGCAGCCTTGTTCTCTAAGATCGACTTGAGATCTGGGTATCATCAGTTGAGGATTGAGCCTTCAGATGTGGCGAACACAGCTATTCGCACACGATATGGTCATTATGAGTTTTTGGTGATGTCATTTGGGCTCACCAATGCCCCTGCGACGTTCATGGAGTTGATGAATGGAGTGTTTCGCCCATACTTGGATTCCTTCGTGATTGTGTTTATTGATCACATCTTGGTATATTCCAAGATCGAGGCAGATCGTGTTTGTCATTGGAGGGCCGTGCTACAGAAGTTGAGAGATGAGAAGTTGTATGCCAAATTGTCTAAGTGTGAGTTTTGGCTCGAGTCAGTGGCTTTCCTAGGGCACGTGGTGTCTAAGGATGGAGTTAGGGTTGATCCGGCCAAGATTGAGACGGTTAAGGGTTAGATTAGACCGACATCACCTACCGAGATTCGGAGTTTTGTTGGTTTGGCGGGTTACTATCAGCGTTTTGTTCAGGGATTCTCTACTATAGCTGCGCCATTGACCAGATTGACTCAGCAGACGGTTCCTTTTCATTAGTCACCCGAGTGTGAGACCAGCTTCAAAAGGCTCAAATCCCTATTGACTTCAGCACCTGTCTTGACTTTGCCAAAGGAGGGTGTCGGATTTACTGTTTATTGTGACGCTTTGGGTGTTGGACTTGGAGGTGTTTTGATGCAGAAGGGTAAGGTTGTAGCCTATGCCTCTAGGCAGCTGAAGGCACACGAAAGGAATTACCCAACTCATGATTTGGAGTTGGCGGTTGTGGTTTTTGTGCTTAAGTTGTAGAGACATTACCTACATGGTGTTGATTGCGAGGTATTTACTGATCATAGGAGCCTACAGTACATATTCACTAAGCGGGATCTGAACTTGAGACAGCGTCAGTGGCTGGAGTTGCTCAAGGACTACGACATGACCATTTTGTATCACCCCGGGAAGGCCAATGTGGTGGCCAATGCATTGAGTAGAAAGACTCCTATTATGAGGAGTCTTGCCGCGATCAGTGTTGAGAGGCGGCCTTTGGTTCGGGATGTTCAGAGGTTATTTGACAGCATGGTGAGATTTCGGGTTTCTAAGGAGAGTGGAGGTGTGTTTGCCTTCATTGAGGCCCGTTCATCTTTGATGGAGCAGATTAGAGAGCATCAGTATGAGGATGGGAAGTTATGTCTCATCCGGGACAAGGTGATGAGTGGTGAAGCCAAGAAGGCTAAGATTTACTCTGAGGGTGTATTGAGAATTGACGGCCGGATATGTGTGCCCAAGGTTGGTGATTTGATCAGATTGATTCGTGAGGAGGCTCATTGTTCTAGGTATTCTATTCATCCTGGAGCGGCGAAGATATATCATGATCTTAGTCAGCACTATTGGTGGTCTGGCTTGAAGAGGGATATTGCACAGTTTGTAGCTAGGTACTTGACATGTCAGCAGGTCAAGTGTGAGCACCAGAAGTCTGGTGGTGTGACTCAGAGGATGCCCATTCCTACTTGGAAGTGGGAGAGAATTGCTATGGACTTCGTAGTTGGATTGCCTCCCACCATGGGTGGTTATGATTCTATATGGGAGGTCGTCGATAGACTGACCAAGTCTTCTTATTTCATCCCGGTCCGAGTGAGGTATACAGCGGAGAAGTTGGCTCAGATTTATATTAGTCAGATTGTGCGGTTACACGGAGTGCCGGTGTCCATTGTGTCTGACAGGGGTTCAGTATTCACTTCTCATTTCTGGAGAGCATTACAACATGATTTGGGCACTAGACTCAACCTGAGCACAGCTTTTCACCCTCAGACTGATGGGCAGTCTGAGAGGACAATTCAGGTGTTGGAGGACATGCTTCAGGCTTGCGTGATCGACTTCGGTACTAGATGGGATCAGCACTTGCCATTGGCACAGTTTTCCTACAACAACAGTTATCATTCTAGCATTGGGATGGCACCTTTTGAGGCACTGTATGGTAGGCGGTATAGATCACCTATTGGATGGTTTGATTCAGCGGAGGTGGACTCTTTTGGTACTGATATTCTTAGAGAGGATATGGAGCGTGTTCATGTGATTCAGAGTAGGCTCTTGACTGCCCAGAGTAGGCAGAAGAGCTATGCTGACAGGAGGGTTCGACCTTTAGAGTTCATGGTGGGTGATCGAGTTTGGCTTCGGGTATCGCCCATGAAGGGTGTGATGAGATTTGGGAAGAACGGTAAGCTCAGCCCTAGGTTCATTGGCCCATATGCGATTTTGGAGAGGATGGGAGAAGTGGCTTATAAGTTAGCCTTGCCACCTAGTTTGACAGCCGTACATCCAGTTTTACTTGTTTCTATGCTCCGAAAGTATGTTCCGGATTAGTCTCACGTGATTTCGGTTGAGTCTAGATTTGACATTTGAGGAGGAGCCTATAACTATTTTGGACAGACAGGTTTGCAAGCTCCGGACCAAGGACATCGTTTCAGTGAAGGTTCAGTGGAGGCATCGATCAGATAGGGAGGCGACTTGGGAGTCCAAGGATAATATGCGTGTCCGATATCCCCAGCTTTTTGAGGCTTCAGGTACTTTCTTTTACTTTATGTTCGAGGCCGAACATGGTTTTTAGTGGTGAATGATGTAATGACCCAAAAGCTCATTTTGGTAATTTTTCATGGAAATGACTATTTTGCCCTTTCGGTAGTTGCCCCGAGTCCCATATTTTGTGGTTGAAAAGTTGGTTTGAGGAAAAGTTTGCAAAAAGTTGAGTTTTTAAGAAGTTGAGTGTTTATGAGTTAAAGTTGGTTAAAAAGTGTTTTTTTCGGGTCATTTGGAGTTTCGAGACTAGGATCGGATTTCCGTCGATCCCGGCAATTTTAGAATGTCGAAACGGGTCTGTGTGAAGTTACGGAGTTGAATATGGAGTTGAAACGAAGAATTGAGGTCCTAAGTTGCTAAAGTTGTGAAATTTTGATAAAGTGTTGACTTTGGTCAACATATGAGGTTTTGAGGCTCAGATTGAAATTTCGAGAGTACCGTTGGTTTCGGGAGGCAATTCTAAGTTTAGAATGAGCCTTGGTTGAATTTTTAGACGCTCTGTTTGAGTTTCAAATTTTTTTAGGTGTTAAACTAGTTATTGGCATCTTATTGAATTTCGGGTCAAGGAGCTCTCGAATTCAAATTCCGACGGTTCCATTGAGTCCGGAACGTCGAATTTAGTGGGGGTACATATTTAGTTTGTGTGCACGAGATTCCGAACGAATCCCGAGAGTCCAACGGGGACTTAAACTTTGGTGTTATTGTTGTGTTTCAGCTACAACAATAGGTTTTTTTCTTTTTTTAAGTCAAAATCAGTAGCTATTTTTCCACAACTTGAAAATACCCATTTCTCCTTTTTTAGACTTTGAGAGCTCGAAAATAGGCGATTTCAAGTGGTTTTCGCAAGGAATTCATTGGGTAAGTTATTTCCACTTATATCTTTGATTTCCATCGATTACTTATGGATTTAAACATCAAAATTTGAGATTTCAAGTGTAAAATTTGGGGTTTTTTGCCTAATCCGAATTTAATAGAAAAATTGAGTTTGTGAACTCATTTCAACTCCTTTTTCGAAACGGTTTTCACTATTGGATTCTAAATTTCTTGGGGAACATTTTTCACTAAAAATTTCCAGATTTCGAGAATATTTTCCGGAACGATATTTTTGACCATTTTACCCTTTTTCTCCAAATTTCACGATATTGGTGTTGTTAGATTCGTATTGATTGTGGGATTCCATTTATGAATAGATTGTGGTGATTTGGAGCGTGCTCGGAATGGTAAAACTCAAATTTGAGTTACTAGTTGAAGTGTTTTGAGGCAAGTGACCTCTAAATTTTGTTAAACTCTTAGACCACGCATGACTACTTTCCTAATTGTGTTGGGGAGTAATGGGGATTGAGGATGGGTTTTATTTGTTGATTGAAATCGTTGTAAATGAAAGATGGGGAATAAAATGAGCTAAATGTGTTATATGTGACTTGAATTTGTTGAATAAGTCATGTGATAACTGATATTGAGGGGATAGAAGAGCATGAGAAGGCTATGATTGATACAGACGTTGATGTTGAGACAGATGATGTGTAATTCTATGATGTGATTGTGATATGGTTGTGATTGAGAAAGATGATGTGTAATACTATGATGTGGTCGCGATATGGTTGTGAGTGAGACAGATGATGTGTAATACTATGATGTTATCGTGATGTGATTGTGATTGATGACATGTGCATATTCATTATTCATCCCATGTGTGAACTCTCTATTGCATAAGTTCTGAGACACTGATATGAGGATGGATGGATATGAGACACAGTTAAGACTGGCCCCGGCTAGAGATATATGAGATGGACTAGCTTCGGCTAACGATTTGGATGCCGATGGGATCTGGTTTCGGCGGTGATACATGGTCCATGTGTGGCCCCCATGGGTTCTGATTTGAGTATTCAACGCGGTCTGATTACGTCAACAGATGTGTATCTTAGGACAAATATGCATCACGACTTCATGACATCATTATTGCAATTGCATTGCATTTGACTTCATCTTTTTCTGTGGTGTGTGGAATTTACCTAGTTGCCCCTCTTCATGTGATATATGATCTATTTGCTCTTATATGAGGATATGAGGTTGATATCGAGATACTGTTGGATATATCTGTTGATTATGAATTGTGTAGTATAGATTGTTGGTTCGTTGTTAGAATGAAGTTTCGGTGGTTCGGTTGGGACTGAAAGGAGTTGTTTGTAGCTGCTAGTTTAGCTTAGTTTAGTGTTACTTGCAAGTACCTGTTGCTTTTGGTACTCACCCTTGCTTCTACACAGTCGTGTAGGTTGACAGCTCTATTAGATCCGCCTTATTACTCATCTTCAGATTAGAGCTTCCAGACTTACTTGAGAGGTAGCGGTTCATTCCAGACGTGCCCTCAAGTTATCTATATTTACTGTTCTGTTCTATTCAAGAACTTTACTATGAGACTTGTATATTTTATTCAGATTCTGTATTAGAGGTTTGTACATGTGACAACTAATTCTGGGGTTATGTTGAGTTTATTTAAAGACTTCCGCTTATCTTTCTATCTTATTCTTGTTTTATAAATTCTGTATCGTCGGGTTTCTAGGTGTTAGGCTGACGTGTCCGGTTGGGTTTGGGCACGTGCCATCACATCTGGTTTTGGGGTGTGTCAAATGGTAACAAAGCCCAGGTTTGAAGGTCTCACATGTACAAACCAAGTCTTAGTAGAGTCTTGAGGATCGGTACGGAGACGTCTGTACTTATCTTCGAGAGGCTATCAAGACTGTTGGGAAAGACCTCTTTTTTTTCATTCCGTTCTTATCGTGCGAGGTTGTTATCGTGGGTGCTAAGTATCCCGTGTTGTTTTTGGCAGATGCCGAGGACTAGAGCTACCGGATTTAGGGGGGAGGCACCCCCCGAGGTTAGAGTTGAGGCCCCAGGTAGGGGTAGAGGTCGGACAAGAGGTCGAGGACGTGGTCGAGGCCGTGCCAAATGAGCGGCACCTGCCCGAGGTCGAGGCCGTGCCAAATGAGCGGCACCTGCCCGAGGTCGAGGTAGAGAGCCTTCACCTAAGCTATAAATTGGAGTAGCTGCAGAGCAGGCTTCTATGGGCCATGCACCCCTAGTTCATGATGACAGACTCGACAGGATGTTGGGGTTATTGGAGCGTCTTGCTCAGGGTGCAGCATGTATACCAGCGGGGTTACAGGTTGGGGTAGGGGCACATGCCCCTGGTTATCAACATCAGATTCCAGTGGTTCCAGAGCCGGTGGTTCAGCCACCACAGGTTCCAGCACCGGTTGTAGGTGTACCGGCGGCCCTTGAGGTGGCCTTGGCAGATGATGACCAAGTCTGCTATGAGCGGTTTCAGAAGATGAAACCACCTCAGTTTCATGGTGCTAAGACTGATGATGCTCACGAGTTTTTGACCTTGAGTCGAGAGATGTTGGCAGCGGTACGCATGTTAGATGAGAGGGGCGTCCAATTTATGTCCCTTCAGTTACGCGATGTCGCTAGGGAGTGGCTGAGGACCTTCATGATTTCAAGACCAGCGGGATCTCCTCCCATGGAGAGGAGTGAGTTTGCTAGTGCCTTCGAGGGTCGTTTCATCATTTGGAGTGTACAGGAGGAGAGCCGTATGAGGTTTGAGAGTTTGGTGGAAGGTAGCATGTCAGTCACAAATTACGAGGCTCGGTTATGTCAGTTGTCGAGACATACCTCTGCTTTGATTTCGGGTGAGCAGGAGCGGATTTGCAGATTTGTCAGGGGTTTGACTCCCACTATCCGTAGTTATGTGTTCGGATCATCTCGAGAGGGTGCTTCTTTCCAGACTATAGTGAGTGTAGCCAGAGAGGCTGAGTTGCTTGAGCGGGATGATTTTGGTGGGCCCAAGAGGGTCCGTATAGGTGGTCAGTATTCGGGTACCTTGTCAGGAGGTAGGGGCCCACACAGGGGAGGTGGGTCCTTCCATCGTCAGAGCCAAGTACATGCTTCATTACCAGCTATCGAGGGTGGGCCGGCAGCTTGGGGTCCTCAAGGTTCGGGTCGAAGCAGTTATGGCATTACTTTGGGTTCTTCACAGTCAGGACCCACACCGAGGTCTTGTTATGGTTGCGGTGATCCAGGCCACTTGATTCGTCAGTATCCACATCAGACTCAGTCTGGACCACACCGTACTATCTCCGCGGTCACAAAGAGAGATTCAGCACCTCCGGCTAGATGTCGGGGTCGGGGACAGGCATCTGGTAAAGGCGAACGAGCTTCAGGTAGAGGTGCTAGTGGCGCCTCAGGTTCACAGAGTGGGGGTAGAGGTGCCCAGTGTTATGCTTTTCCTGTTAGGCCTGAGGCTGAGGCTTCTGATGCAGTTATCACAGGTATCGTCTCAGTTTGTCATCGGCCTACTTCTGTGTTATTTGATCCTGGTTCTACATTTTCATATGTGTCTACATATTTTGCTTCCGGCCTTGATTTGACTTGTGATCGTATGTCTGTGCCTATTAGAGTGTCTACACCCGTAGGTGAACCCTAAGTGGTGAATCGAGTATATCGATCTTGTCTTGTTGTCTTTTCGGGGTATGAGACTTGGGTGGATATGACTCTTCTTGATATGTTAGACTTTGATGTCATATTGGAGTTGGCGGTTGTGGTATTTGTGCTTAAGTTGTAGAGACATTACCTACATGGTGTTGATTGCGAGGTATTTACTGATCATAGGAGCCTACAGTACATATTCACTAAGCGGGATCTGAACTTGAGACAGCGTAGGTGGCTGGAGTTGCTCATGGACTACGACATGACCATTTTGTATCACCCCGGGAAGGCCAATGTGGTGGCCGATGCATTGAGTAGGAAGACTCCTATTATGAAGAGTCTTGCCGCGATCAGTGTTAAGAGGCGGTGTTTGGTTCGGGATGTTCAGAAGTTATTTGACAGCATGGTGAGATTTCAGGTTTCTAAGGAAAGTGGAGGTGTGTTTGCCTTCATTGAGGCCTGTTCATCTTTGATGGAGCAGATTCGAGAGCATCAGTATGAGGATGGGAAGTTATGTCTCATCCGGGACAAAGTGATGAGTGGTGAAGCCAAGAAGGCTAAGATTTACTCCGAGGGTGTATTGAGGATTGAGGGCCGAATATGTGTGCCCAAGGTTGGTAATTTGATCAGATTGATTCGTGAGGAGGCTCATTGTTCTAGTTATTCTATTCATCCAGGAGCGGCGAAGATGTATCATGATCTTAGTCAACACTATTAGTGGTGTGGGATGAAGAGGGATATTGCAGAGTTTGTGGCTAGGTACTTGACATGTCAGCAGGAATAGTGGGAGCACCAGAAGCCTGGTGATATGACTCAGAGGAAGCCCATTCCTACTTGGAAGTGGGAGAGAATTGCTATAGACTTCGTAGTTGGATTGCCTACCACCGTAGGTGGTTATGATTCTATATGGGTGGTCGTCGACAGACTGACCAAGTCTGCTCATTTCATCCCGGTCTGAGTGAGGTATACAGCGGAGAAGTTGGCTCAGATTTATATTAGTCAAATTGTGCGGTTACACGGAGTACCGGTGTCTATTGTGTTTGACAGGGGTTCAGTATTCACTTCTCATTTCTCGAGAGCATTACAGCATGATTTGGGCACTAGACTCGACATGAGCACAACTTTTCACCCTCAGACTGACGGGGAGTCTGAGAGGACTATTCACGTGTTGGAGGACATGCTTCGGGCTTGCGTGATCGACTTTGGTACTAGATGGGATCAGCAATTGCCATTGGCACCTACAACAACAGTTATCATTCTAGCATTGGGATGGCACCTTTTGAGGCACTGTATGGTAGGCGGTGTAGATCACCTATTGGATGGTTTGATTCAGCGAAGGTGGACTCCCTTGGTACTGATATTCTTAGAGAGGATACGGAGCGTGTTCGTGTGATTCAGAGTAGGCTCTTGACTGCCCAGAGTAGGCAGAAGAGCTATGCTGACAGGAGGGTTCGACCCTTAGAGTTCATGGTGGGTGATCGAGTTTGGCTTCGGGTATCGCCCATGAAGGGTGTGATGAGATTTGGGAAGAAGGGTAAGCTCAGCCCTAGGTTTATTGGCCCATATGGGATTTTGGAGAGGATGGGAGAGGTGGCTTATAAGTTAGCCTTGCCACCTAGTTTGACAACCGTGCATCAGTTTTCCCTGTTTCTATGCTCCGAAAGTATGTTCCGGATGAGTCTCACATGATTTCGGTTAAGTCCAGATTTGACATTTGAGGAGGAGCCTATAGCTATTTTGGACAGACAGGTTCGCAAGCTCCGGACCAAGGACATCGTTTCAGTGAAGGTTCAGTGGAGGCATCGATCAGATAGGGAGGCGACTTGGGAGTCCGAGGATGATATGCGGGTCCGATATCCCCAGCTTTTCGAGGCTTCAGCTACTTTCTTTTACTTTATGTTCGAGGACGAACATGGTTTTTAGTGGTGAATGATGTAATGACCCGAAAGGTCATTTTGGTAATTTTTCGTGGAAATGACTATTTTGCCCTTTCGGTAGTTGCCCCGAGTCTCATATTTTGTGGTTGGAAAGTTGCTTTGAGGAAAAGTTTGTAAAAAGTTGAGTTTTTGAGAAGTTGAGTGTTTATGAGTGAAAGTTGGTTAAAAAGTGTTTTTTTCGAGTCATTTGGAGTTTCGAGACTCGGATCGGATTTCCGTCGATCCCGACAGTTTTAGAATGTCAAAACGGGTCCGTGTGAAGTTACGGAGTTGAATTTGGAGTTGAAACGAAGAATTGAGGTCCTAAGTTGCTAAAGTTGTGAAATTGTGATAAAGAGTTGACTTTGGTCAACATATGAGGTTCCGAGGCTCAAATTGAAATTCCGAGAGTACCGTTGGTTTCGGGAGGCGATTCCAAGTGTAGAATGAGCCTTGGTTGAATTTTTAGACGCTCCGTTTGAATTTTGAATTGTTTTAGGCGTTAAACTAGTTTCTTGGCATCTTATTGAATTTCGGGTCAAGGAGCCCTCGAATTCAAATTCTGACGGTTCTATTGGGTCCGGAACGTCGAACATAGTGGGGATACATATTTAATTTGTGTGCACGAGATTCCGAACGAATCCCGAGAGTCCAACGGGGACTTAAACTTTGGTGTTATTGTTGTGTTTCAGCTGCAACAACAAATATTTTTCTTTTTTTAAAGTCAAAATCAGTAGCTATTTTCCCACAACTTGAAAATACTCATTTCTCCATTTTTAGACTTTGAGAGCTCGAAAATAGGCGATTTCAAGTGGTTTTTCGCAAGGAATTTATTGGGTAAGTTATTTCCAACTTATATCTTTGATTTCCATCGATTATTTATGGATTTTAACATCAAAATTTGAGATTTCAAGTGTAAAATTTGGGGGGTTTTGCCTAATCCGAATTTAATAGAAAAATTGAGTTTGTGAACTCAATTCAGCTCCTTTTTCGAAACGGTTTTCACTATTGGATTCTAAATTTCTTGGGGAACATTTTTCACTAAAAATTTCCAGATTTCGAGAATATTTTCCGGAATGATATTTTTAACCATTTTACCCTTTTTCTCCAAATTTCACGATATTGGTGTTGTTAGATTCGTATTGATTGTGGGATTTCATTTATGAATAGATTGTGGTGATTTGGAGCATGTTCGGAAGGGTAAAACTCAAATTTGAGTTACTAGTTGAAGTGTTTTGAGGCAAGTGACCTCTAAACTTTGTTAAACTCTTAGACTACGCATGACTACTTTCCTAATTGTGTTGGGGAGTAATGGGGATTGAGGATGGGTTTTATTTGTTGATTGAAATCGTTGTAAATGAAAGATGGGGAATAAAACGAGCTAAATGTGTTATATGTGACTTGAATTTGTTGAATAAGTCATGTGATAACTGATATTGAGGGGATAGAAGAGCATGAGTAGGCTATTATTGATACAGACATTGATGTTGAGACAGATGATGTGTAATACTATGATGTAATCGTGATATGGTTGTGATTAAGACAGATGATGTGTAATACTATGATGTGGTCGTGATATGGTTGTGGGTGAGACAGATGAAGCGTAATACTATGATGTGATCGTGATGTGATTGTGATTGATGACATGTGCATATTCATTATTCATCCCATGTGTGAACTATTTGTTGCATAAGATCTGAGACACTGATATGAGGATGGATAGATATGAGACACAGTTGAGACTAGCCCCGGCTAGAGATATATGAGATGGACTGGCTTCGACTACCGATTTGGATACCGATGGGATCTGGTTCCGGCGGTGATACATGGTCCATATGTGGCCCCCATAGGTTCTTATTTGAGTATTCAGCGCTGTCTGATTACGTCAACAGTTGTGTATCTTAGGACAGACGTGCATCGCGACTACATGACATCATTATTGCAATTGCATCGCATTTGACTTCATCTTTGTCTGTGGTGTGTGGATTTTACCTATTTGCCCCTCTTCATGTGATATATGATCTATTTGCTCTTATATGAGGATATGAGGTTGATGCCGAGATACTATTGATTATATAATTGTGTAGCATAGGTTGTTGGTTCGCTGTTAGAATGAAGTTTCAGTGGTTCGGTTGGGATTGAAAGGAGTTGTTTGTAGCTGCTAGTTTAGCTTAGTTTAGTGTTACTTGCGAGTACCTGTTGCTTTTGGTACTCAACCTTGCTTCTACACAGTTGTGTAGGTTGACAGCTCTATCAGATCCGGCTTATTACTCATCTTCATATTAGAGCCTCCAGACTTACTTGAGTGGTAGTGGTTCATTCCAGACGTGCCCTCAAGTTATCTATATTTACTGTTCTGTTCTATTCAAGAAATTTACTATGAGACTTGTATATTTTATTCAGATTCTGTATTAGAGGTTTGTACATGTGACAACCAATTCTGGGTTTATGTTGAGTTTATTTAAAGACTTCCGCTTATCTTTCTATCTTATTCTTGTTTTATAAATTCTGTATCGTCGGGTTTTTGGGTGTTAGGCTGACGTGTCCGGTGGGGTTTGGGCATGTGCCATCACATCTGGTTTTGGGGTGTGTCAGAGCTGTGGATGAAGAAAATTATACTAGTAGAAAGTTAACAAAAATAAGAAGAAAATTAAATAAATTATATCCAGTATAAACAACTCAATATCACAAAAACTGAGAACGACAAATTAGATCAATTAATAGATAATATATCTAAAATAGAATATAAATATATTCAATATTTAAAGATACAATGAATAAGGAGAATAACGAATATAGACAAAAACTTACTGAAATAATTATAGCAAAAAGACAAGAATTGAGATATAGGCAAAATAGACTTAACAGTAATGTATTTGCAGAAATTTGAGAAAAATCTATAGTAGCACAAAGAAAAACTATTTTATATCTACAAATACAATAGAAAACTTAGAATATAGACTACAACACAATTTATAAATGAATAAAGAAGAATACGCGATAGATGAAAAAACATATGAAAACTATGATCGATTAAAAATAAAGATAATATTTTCTAATTTAGCAAGAAGATATAAGAAAATAGGTGACTATCTAAGTTTAATGTTAGAAAAAGAAATGGTAAAACTAGAAGATAGTCTAACTGTTATGATAAGAATAACAAAAGAAAATGAAGAAATAGATAGAAAAACGGAAATTGAAAAAATAAAACAACAAGCAAAAAAGGAAGTACAACAATTTGAAGAAGTAAAATATACTAAAATAATAGAACTAGAAAAGGAGCTGGCAATAATGAAAGAAATTTATGAAACTAAACAAAAAGAAAAAGAACAAAAAACAAAATGAGCAGATGAGATAAATAAATGTAAAGAAAAAATGTAATTATAAGAAGAACTAGAAGAAAACGAAGAAAATAACCAAGTTAGTCTACTTGAAATAAAAATTGATAAAATAAACGACAATGATCTAGATGAACAACATTCAGAAACAACCAAAACATATACGGAACTTTTAGCAAACATGGATAATACAAAGAATTTACAAGTAAATACAGGAGACGTAGACATGGTGAAAAACCTAGTACATCAGAAATAAAAAACCCAAAAAATTTAAAATATTATAATGCAAACTATGAACAATATGATAAAGAAAAAACTATATAGGGATAAAAGATTGAATAAAAAATGGACACATAAACCAATAACTAAACAACATGATTTTTTAGATTTGGACTGTGTAGCAGATATAAATAAAACAATCAAATTATGGATGGATATATATCAAAACAATTAATAGTTAACAAAATAGAAATGACAGAAACAACAGGATATATAGAAAGAACACTTATAGGAACAGTAAAATTATGGCTTCAAAATTTATCAGAGGAAAGTTTGAAAACTTTAAGATGTAATAAAAAATTGACGGTGAATTAGCTACTACAACTATGGAAATATTATATAAATACGAAGTAGCTATAAGAAATGAATTTAGTAGTATGGCAACAAAAGTAGAAGAACAAAATAAAAAAAAAATCATAAACTGCAATCTAATGACAAAATTAGCAATATGTAATATGTGTTATATAGATGAATATACATGTGCATTTAGAGAATACTATTAAAAAGAAACATATAGCACATAACAAAGTAAAGAAATAAGAAAATTATATTTACAAAATTAACAGAACCTTTTAATTCAAAAGTAATAAACAGTTGGAATGAAGCAGGATTAATAGATACTTTAGGAGCTAGAATGAAGTTCCTACAACGATGGTTTATAGAACTGTGTGAAAAACATAAAAAAGAAATAAAAATGGAAAAGATATTAGTAAAAAACGTAGCATGTTGCAAAAATAAAACAACACCCCAATTTGGTTGTACGGATAGGTATTATAAAAATAAAAAAAGAAACTATAAAAAATACAGATCAAAATATAAGTATAAAAGACCAAGGAGAAATTACTACGTAAAAAACTATAAAACCAAAAGACCATATAGACCAAAGAAAAAACAAACGGAATGCACTTGTTATAATTGTGAAAAATTAGGACACATGGCTAAATATTGCAAATTACCTAAAAATCCAAAGAAAAAACAAATATCAGAAATACTAGTAGACAACGAAGAATATATAACAGTAGAGTATATAGATTATGAATTAGAAAGCAATGATAGTATATATGAATAATCAGAAAATGAAACAAATCAAATGGAAAATAATTCAGTAACAAAATCAGATATTGAATACTATATAAATGACTGAAACAGATATACAAATAATAACTAAAGAAAAAAAACATCAAGATGAAGAATCTTTAGAACAAAAAATAATATTTTATAATAGTATATTTGAACAAATAAAAGGAAAAGAATTAGACCTAAGCGTAGAAAAAATATTCGAAATACCAACAATAAGGAACTGGTTTAAACGACAAAAAGAAGAATGTTATGTAGTAAGTCAAAGACAACATATCATAGATTGCAAAAACACCAAAGGAAAGGATAAAATACCAATAATAAACAGGCGAATAATAAATAAAGAAATACAAGATTATAAGGCTAAAAATCCACTTAAATATGTACATTTAGGAGGAGCATAAATACAAATAAAAGCATGTTTTAGAGAAGGAATTGATACACCCATAGAAATATACTTAGCAGATGATAGAATTATACAACCCATAGAAAAAAGTATAATAAGTGCAGTAAAAGGTAACCTCATATACCAAAAATTTTAATTTATAATAAGTGTTAACTACTCAGTAGCAATAAATGACAGAAACATAGATAAATCACTAATATTATATTGGAAAATGTCAGGGATAGAACTAGCCCCAGGAAGTAAAATACTTACAGCTAGATGTAAAAATTAATATATTTTAACAACAAAACATAAAATAACAGCAAAAAATAAAATAAATAAAATAAAAATAGAAAATCATTTTGAAAGTATAGTTACAGTCATAGATAATAATGATTATAGTTATAATGAGATTGATATAGAAGAAGATTTAGAAATAGTAAAAGAAAAATTAAGCACATCAAAAAGAATAAACTATGAAATACCCAAATATCATCAAAAATGAGTACCTCAAGAAGAATAGATAAAACTCCACAAAAATTAATAGAAGAAGAAATAAAATCATATAATTACTACATAACGGGAGTAATGGAACAACGAAAAAATCTAATATTAATAAATACAGGATAAGAAGAAAACTATATTATAGGAGAATTAGTAACAGAAGATGAAATAATAACTACTGAACAATTATGCTCTTAACTACCAAAGACATTAATAAACACCGAAGAAACTACATAAAAGGAAATAAGCATTGGAGCAGTACCAATAGTAATAAAGTTTAAAATATATCAAGGAGATAAAAATATCACTTTAGGAATAAAATGGTTAGAACAAGTAAAACCATATAATCTAGAATACAAACAGTTAACAATAAATTATGAAAATAAAAGAGTAATAATAAAAAGAACTTTACTATGATAAAAATATGAAAATATATATACTTGTAAAGATAATAATAGAGAGATATTACAATAGATATTATACACCAATGATAGATACAGGAGCAGAAACTAATCTATGTAAATACAATTCTTTACTAGAAGATAAATAGGAAAAGTTAAAAACACCGATAGTAGTAAAAAGATTTAATAATGAAGGAAGCATGATCACATATAAGGTAAAAAATATAAAAATACAAATATGAGATAAGATATTAACTATAGAAGAAATATATAACTTTGAACTTACAACAAAGATATGCTATAAGGAATGCCATTTTTAGAAAAATTATACCCACATATAATAACAAAAACACACTGGTGGTTTACAACACCATGTAAACAAAAAATGAGCAAAAAGAGTGAAGAATAAAAAGCGGAAAACAACAGTGGATAAAAGGTAGTGAGAAAATTACACAAAAAATTAGAAAATATAAAAGAAGAAGACCCTAAAATAGAATTAATTATATTCTCTATAGATAAAGTAAAAATAATCCAATATAAGTTAGATTATTATATAGTGAAGATCCGTTACAAGGATGGGAAAAACATAAAACAAAAGTAAAAATTGAGCTAATTAATAATAATAGCATAATAAATCAAAAACCATTAAAATATAATTTTAATGATTTAATAGAATTTAAGATTCATATAAATGAATTATTAGAAAAAGGATACATACAAGAAACTAATAGTAAACATACAAGCCCAACATTTATAGTAAATAAACATAGTGAACAAAAAAGAGGAAAAAGTAGAATGATTATTGATTATAGAAATTTAAATGCAAAAACTAAAACATATAATTACCCAATACCAAATAAAATATTAAAGATAAGACAAATACAAGGATATAATTACTTTAGTAAATTTGACTGAAAATCAGAATTTTACCAGTTAAAGTTAGAAGAAGAATCTAAAAAACTTACATCATTTACAATACCACAAGGATTTCATGAATGGAATGTATTACCATTTGGATAGAAAAATGCACCAGGTAGATATCAACACTTTATGGATAACTATTTTAAATAACTAGAAAATTGTATAGTATATATTGATGATTTATTACTATATTCCGAACACAGGATGAACATATAAGGTTATTAGAAAAATTTATACATATCATAGAATATTCAGTCATAAGTCTAAGTAAAAAGAAAGCAGACATAATGAAAAAGCAAATAGAATTCTTAGGAATACAAATAGTTAAAAATGGAATAAAAATGCAAGCACATATAGTATAAAAAATAATTAACTCAAATGAACAACTAGACACAAAAAAGAAATTACAATCATTTCTAGGATTAGTGAATCAAGTGAGAGAATACATACCAAGATTAGCAGAGAATCTAAAACCATTACAACAAAAATTAAAGAAAGATATAGAATACCAGTTTGATAAAAAAGACCAAACACAAATACAAAAAATAAAACTATTATGTAAGAACCTACCTAAACTATATTTTTTGGATGAAAACAAAAAATTTACTTCTATAGTAGAATCAGACGCTAGTGAAAAAAGTTATGGAGTAGTCTTAAAATACAGGTATGATAAAGAAAAAATAGAACACCATTGTAGATGTTATTCAGGAACATTTACTAATACAGAAATAAGATGGGAATAAATAGGAAAGAATTACATTCAGTGTATAAATGTTTACCATCATTTGAACCATATATTGTATATAACAAATTTATTATAAGGACAGATAACACACAAGTAAAATGGTGGCTAACAAGAAAAATACACGATTCAATAACTACAAAATAAATGAGAAGATTGGTATTAAATATATTAAATTTTACATTCACTATTGAAGTAATAAAAACTGACAAGAATGTTATTGCAGATTACTTATCAAGACGAAGCTACTCAAACTGAGAAAGAAAATACAATTGAAGAGATACTCAAAGACATTACTACACTTTGTAACAAAGTGGACAGTGTGGACAATGAGATACAAAAGCTAAAGACTAATGGAAATAATCTGAAGTCTAAAGCTAGTACAAGTCAGCAACATGACTATAAAAATGCGGAGCTAAGTCGATCGTAAGACTTTAAAAATCCAGAGATAAGAGGTGACGCTGGGAAACACCTTAAAACCCATAATGAATGTTTAAATACAACTGCAGGTACAAAGAAACCAATTATTGAAAAACAACGGAATGCAAATTTAAATCAGTTATTTGAAAAACCATTTACATAAAAAACAAAAAACCCATTAACCATAGAACCACAAACTTCAATGTATGCAAATAGCCTACAACATGAGAAAAAGGTCTATAACCACATCACAAGGACATATATCGAAAATATATACAAAATACAGAGTTACCAAACCTCAATCCCAGATCTACCACTACAAAAGATCCAAACCAAGACTATAAAACTCAGAAATTACAAGGATACAACAAGCTAATTGCACAACCAAAAACCAATGCTAATCTAGTTAAGACATGTTATAATTATAGATTAATAAGTACTGCATATACCTACGATGGAGAAGAATTAAGCGATATATCAGAATTATACAAAGCATTTATTATATACAAAAGAGTAACCAAAGGGAATTTATTTTTTATAAAATTCTATACGGCAACAACAGAAATACTACATGAGAAGATAAAATCACCGATTCAAGTTGTAAAAATAGGCCTGACCAAAGATATGATATACCAGAAGATAGCGGGGAACAACCAGAGATATCAAAAATTGAGATACCCAGTTTTTGGTATATCAACTATAATACAAGAATTAGCCAACAATTATTTGAATGGCAATGCTATATGGAGCTATTGTTCCAGAGACCAATTAATGATTTATGCCAACTCAAGGGAACTAAGGAAATCAGATATGGATGAAGTCCAGAAATGAATTTTATCATTATTAAAACTAGAAGAGAAACCTACAACAAGAGCATTAAAGGCAGGATTTATTTCGTCAGAACTGTTAACCAGATATTGTAAGCTAATTGGACATATATATCCTGACCATATATGTTCAAAATGTAATAGAGAAGATAATGTGATTCCCGATGTTCAGCTGAAATGATCAAATAAGATAAAAACGGAAGAAGATAAGAAGAAGACAAGAAGATGAAGACAAAAAGATAAAAAGAAGATAGACATATGAAGTAAAATGTGCATTATTATGTAAAGAAAGTAGAAGACAACGAGATAGGACAAAAGAAAAGACAAAGAAGATAAGAAGAAGAAGACAAGAAGAAGAAAACAAAAAGACAAAAAGAAGATAGATGCATGTGCATTATTATATAAAGAAAGTCGTAAAGTGTGCAGTAGTCACATTAATGTAAAGAATAGTATGTAAAAAAGTCGTAAAGTGTACAGTAGACATGTAAAAAGTCGTAAAGAGTACAGTAGACACATTATTAAAGAGAATAATATAGGATTAGAATTGTCTATATAAAAGAATGTACATGTAACATAATAGGCAAGCCTTCAATAAACGAAGCAAGTTTTCAAAAAAAAACACTCTCAAATACTTAAGATATTCATACTTAATAGATAATGGAACAACCTTCAGATATCATGGATAAGCAAGATGGACGTGATGGCACTCGTCTTAACCCACCAAGACAAGTCAGCCTAAAACTCAACCATTACAATAAAATGCGGAAATTTTTATAATAAACTCAAATATACCCCCAAAATCTGGTTGTCACGTGTACAAGCCTCTAAAGTATTACAATTGAATCAAAAGAAAAATACAAGTCTCATATGACATTGTTTCTAGAGTAGAACAAGATCATAAACAGGAGTAAGAAGGATCGTTGAGAAGACAACCAACTACCTCACAAATCTCCCAGAGGCCTCGGAAAAGAAGAGAATAACAAGTACCACAAAAATCCAGGCTCGTAACCTACAAAAATTTGTAGAAGCAAGGGGTGAGTACCAAACCACACGGTACTCAACAAGTAAACCTCTAAACACGAGTTAAGGGGATAGAATACAAGTACTCCTTACACCCCAACCGAACCTTCACAACTACAATCTGTATAAAACCAGCCCAACCTAACAGTTCACAATTTACAAAACACATAGCTTAACACAACATTCTAACAATTGCATACCTTCAACAACAAGCTCAATATTTATCAGTCACAAGTTCCATAGAAAGGCACTCACAAGATCAGCAACACACAAGATCAAGTTCACCAATAATAAAGAAGTGCAATGTAATGAAATGCAATGTCAAGTATAGTGATGCATGTCTGACCTAATGATACACACCCGCTGTCTCTCAGTCCGGGACCCATGGGGGACATATCTGTCCATGCATCCATCGCGGCGCGCGATACGACCCTCGATAATAGTAACCATCGCGGCGCGCGATACGTCCCTCGAAATATAGTATCCGTCGCGGCGCACGACACGTCCCTCGAAATATAGTATCCATCGCGGCGCGCGATACGTTCCTCGAAATGGTACATCCTCTTTATTTTCTTATTCTTTCTCAATGCACATAACACTTGTCAGAACCATGTCTCATAACAATGCAAATGACATGTTCACACAAATAATGAAGAGATGACCATTTTCATAACATTGCACAATTCACAACAAGACAATCAGGAGATAACATCAACAATGATTCAACAAGCCTTTCAAACAATTCTCAACACATCACACAAATAATTGATCACATTGCCTTTTATTATCCCTTTTTCATCATTAGAATTAATTAATGTGGACAAGTCAACCCATCACCGAGCCTCATTACCCTAAACACATATTACAAGGAAATACATGAATTCCATACACTTAACAAGGGTTTAGAAATCCACTTGCCTCAAATAGTAGAATAATCACTCTAGGACTTGAGCCTTCCCTTTTGTTGAACTTCCAAATCAATACAATCTATTCAAATAAATAATCACAATAAGCTTTCAAAACTAACAACACTCATATACTATGTGTCTAGTCTAAACCCAAAAACACACCCAAAACTATAGTCAAGTTTCTAATCTTGATGTCAATTAACAATGTCAACTCTCATATTCCCAAATTCCAAGTCTAGGGTTAAGTGTCAATTCCTTCAAACATCATAATTCTAATGGTATTCATGTAATATGATATTCCTAGATTTGATTTCATATACTAACATGCCAAACTTAAAACATAATTTAATAGTCATAAGGGAAAATTAAATTGAAATCGCAGTGAAACACAACCTGCAAAGCCACGAAAGCAAAATAAATACAAAGCCAGAACCTTCTAATGAATTACATAGAGATTTATAAGCCCATTTATCTTCAAAATCTACCCAATGATTAGCTGCAACACGTTACTTGGTCAATTAGCATGATGTGATTGTCCACTAACCCTTGTCCATATAACTTCAATAAGAAAATAAATTTGACAGTTCAATTCCTTTTGCCTCCAATCAATATGTTTTGTGTACATCTATCTTAGAATCACTACATAGTTAGAGGATTTGACAAGAAATTTACCCGAAGCAGTATGCCGCTTTTCTCATTGACGCTGAACCGCAACTCCTCTTGTCAAACAGTTTTCTTTATTCTTAAATTAATTATGTACTAAAAGTAATAATTCCTATTAACCTATTTTAATATTTCAGATTTTGCCCATTATTATTAACAATAAACAAATTATCCATAAATTAATTAGCTATAGTTAAATGACTATTCAAAATTATTAGAAATGGCCTTTCGGGTCATTACATTATCCACCACTAAAAATCATGTTCGTCCTCGAACATAAAGTAGGAGAAAGAAGAATAACTGATGTTACCAAAACCCTGAGGTCTGATCTTTGAGAGTTGGTATTCATCACTCCAAGCGAGCTCCTACTTAAGACCATTCCATCAAGATCAACAACTAAAAACTAAACTTTCGAATCAAATTTATGAAGATCTACAAATCACGAGTGATTATCAAGCCACAGACTTACTCATGAACCCAATCTAAACTAAAACTCAGTGGACCTTAACACAACCATTATGAAGAATCTTTTCTCACATAACCAAGATAACATTTTGAATCGATATCGACTACAATCAGAAGTGAACTTGAACTAACCACCACATACTCATAATGCACGAATCATCACAAATCTTATCAAGATTTCCATTTCACAACACAATCTTTTCACGAGCTTAAGTTATAAAAATCCGATCTTTAAACATCGGGTACTCATCAAGGTAGAATCAAACTTATCTAACCCAAAAAGAATAAGATCAAGTAAACACCCAACAAGCGATACACTTCAAAATATAGAACCTCTAACAACACTCCTAGACAATTAATTGTAACTCTTCATAGTATCTCTTATGTAAGTTCTCATAAGCAAAGTTATGCTTGTAGAACTATTGGTATACTTCAACTATCTCAAACAACACCAAATTTTCCATAACTGGAATGACCAAATCTACCCAAGAATTTCACCCTACTAAGAGGACATTCACGGGATCGGTACACCCGATCCACCACTAAGGATTCACCTATAGATATGAAAACACATGTGGCATAAATAGTGAATCATAATGTCCAGTACGAAGAAGGTGGTCACATAAGAATATACAGAAACAAGGTCGAATAGCACAAGATACTCCTTCCATAGTGCCCATATAAATAAAATTTTATTCATCTGATTTCATTTCTCAATGTTTTGCCACCCACAATCAACCAGATCCCCATTACAATATTACAATTACTCGATTCATCAACCCCCGCATACTTCTCACAGTACTCCATTGAAGCTAACACTCTTAATACCAACAAACACCATAACTACACCAGCCATATACCTTACTCTCAAACTGTCACTAGTATCAAAGTCTTCTTAGCAAACACATTGTACCCTCTAAAAATTACAAAATATGGCTCCCCCTTTTTCCATTTAAGCATTACATGACAAATATGAGTCACACCCAAGACTGATATTACTAATTTCAAATCTAAAAATACTTTCCCATCGAGGTAAAATAATTGAATCACACCCAATGTTAACTTCACGCAAACTTTCACATACCATTTTTCAACTACCATTCACACCATCACGTACCTCATGCCAAAACTCAATGACATCCTCGGTCACTCCAATAATTATGTATATTGTAAGCTCATAACTTCTACTCACCATCAAATGCCTATGTAACACATCATAGTAGTCTATGTTGTCTTATAAAAATAGTAGTTTCGATCCCCTTAAAAATCCTCAATAATCATGTATACCTGTAGGTCCACACTTTTCCATATCCACAAGTCACCTACCATAATTTGAACAATTTAGACCACATAACAACACATAATCTTACACACCTCACAGTTTTTCACTCAAATCAAAACTCAATCTTCATAGAAATTGTTGATAAATGCCTAGTAAGTCTATATCGTACTAATTCACAACCATAGTCATATTAGAACTTATAAATGAAAAAAACATACATCCTCCAACTTCGAACCAAGAGTCTATATGAGAGATCTTATTCCTCCACATCTTTTATATTCTTCCCATGACGCAAATTTTAAATACCTTGAACTCTTTAATACACTAGATTTTATTTTTTTCCTTTCACTGACTTGCTTACCAATATTATCCTTTGACCAACAACTCCTGATATTTTTACCTTATCCTCTAAATCAAAACATTACGTGAAACCCCCCATAGGTATACCAATCAAAAGCAACCAAATTCACTACTCAAATTATGCATAAGTCCTTCCAAATGTTTTATACTCAATAAGATCGATCACATCTTACCTTACCAATCCATACCTTGACAAAATACACTGCCACAACCTAAACTCACAATGAAAAACTTAAATTTTGATCCCAACCGTGTAACACAATTCCATTATCTATCAACATTAGCTCATACATTGAATATCTTTATGAATTCACCTATCTTAGTCTATAATTGATGGCCTCTCCACTGATCTTACCGTATCCTTTGTTAAAATTCAACTGTACCAATTAACAAACTCAAAACAATAAAGCACTTATCATCACACTCGAGTCAAACGTCCATAGACTTCTTTCTCAAACCCTATCCAACAACTTTTAACTGATATGAATTACACGTAACACTATAACCATAATCATAGTAAAATAGACGGAACCACATGTCTCTATATCTCAATTCTCAATCCCTTTGAAGATACCTCTTTAGCCCTTGCAATAAGAGAAAATATTCTTACTCTCACCTCTGTCCAAAGGCTACACTATATCCCACTATTTTTTTTTATTATTATTATAACACTAGTTCATTTCAATTCTATTTGAGTGGTGTCTCAGCACCTCCTATAACTTTCCATGCAACCACGTTACTCATCAAATAGTAGCAAATCACAACATTAGATACTCGCAAGTCGTCATTACAATACAATTTTTTTGTTTTAACAAACGAATTCTTATTACCATCATGCTCTTGTCATCACCACGAAGTAAACCTCTTCATCAATATGACACCTTAAATCCAGTTATACCAACAAAAATCAAAGGACTAACCCAATCTTATATGCACTTTCTTACTAAAATCTCAATTACCTTCCCACAAGCATACTTTTTGAGACTTCCTTTACCCATAAGCTTATCATTCTGATATATATCCATTCCCTTGGACCTTAAGATGAAATCATCGGTCCTCATTTAAAACCCTCAGGATACACTTCTTAACTTAATACATTAATACCATATCAATAATCCACCACTAGAACATATCATATCTACCGAGAAGATTGTACCCAAATAGCACACACCTTTTTTACCCATTAAGTAACTATTATACACTATCAAATTCGTTCAGTCTCTCATCAAAAGCGATATGCATTCCTTCATAGATCAGGTCCATAATAGAGTAACACATTCCACAACTCTAACCAAGTAAAAATTGGCACCATTGTTATAGTCGTATCATGACCTTCTTTGGTATACACTCAATCTATGAAACCACAAAAGAGATTCTAACCTTAATTGGTACAACATCATTCTCATCATTCGCTAAGTAACTCATACCTGTTATGACAACTTTATTATGTGTAGTTTCCAAAGATACAATGTTCATTATCTAGCCACTTCTTTAATTATTCAACTTCTAACTGTTGAACCACTCTATATTACCTATACCACAAAAGTATTATTCCTGCAAAGAGGGTAACTAAACCTGAAAAAGATAACACACTTATGAAGTCCCTCAAACCATTCTTCAAACTCATCATTCAAATATCCTCACAATGCATCATCAAGTCATCACCTTACTCAACCCTTTCGAATATGATCACACGTCCTTTCTATAAGTCTATCACTTCCACCTTAATACCAGATCTAATATCCAACCAATACACGACACATTAAATACTCACATGAGGAACTACGCACGAGTCACCACACAAAGGAAAGTGAATGAAATAAAGCGATAAAAATCAAATTGGACCAAGTATGCACGATAGAGATTCAAGAAATGAAGATTTTTTTTCCAAAAAGTCACTATAGCCTCTCGAAGATAAGTACAGACGTCTCCGTACCGATCATCGAGACTCTACTTAGATTCAGCTTGTATACACGTGAGACCTATGAACCTGGCTCTGATACCATTTTGTCACGACCCAAAAATGGACGTGATGGCACTCGTCTTAACCCACCAAGACAAGTCAGCCTAAAACTCAACCATTACAATAAAATGCGGAAATTTTTATAATAAACTCAAATATACCCCCAAAATCTGGTTGTCACGTGTACAAGCCTCTAAAGTATTACAATTGAATCAAAAGAAAAATACAAGTCTCATATGACATTGTTTCTAGAGTAGAACAAGATCATAAACAGGAGTAAGAAGGATCGTTGAGAAGACAACCAACTACCTCACAAATCTCCCAGAGGCCTCGGAAAAGAAGAGAATAACAAGTACCACAAAAATCCAGGCTCGTAACCTACAAAAATTTGTAGAAGCAAGGGGTGAGTACCAAACCACACGGTACTCAACAAGTAAACCTCTAAACACGAGTTAAGGGGATAGAATACAAGTACTCCTTACACCCCAACCGAACCTTCACAACTACAATCTGTATAAAACCAGCCCAACCTAACAGTTCACAATTTACAAAACACATAGCTTAACACAACATTCTAACAATTGCATACCTTCAACAACAAGCTCAATATTTATCAGTCACAAGTTCCATAGAAAGGCACTCACAAGATCAGCAACACACAAGATCAAGTTCACCAATAATAAAGAAGTGCAATGTAATGAAATGCAATGTCAAGTATAGTGATGCATGTCTGACCTAATGATACACACCCGCTGTCTCTCAGTCCGGGACCCATGGGGGACATATCTGTCCATGCATCCATCGCGGCGCGCGATACGACCCTCGATAATAGTAACCATCGCGGCGCGCGATACGTCCCTCGAAATATAGTATCCGTCGCGGCGCACGACACGTCCCTCGAAATATAGTATCCATCGCGGCGCGCGATACGTTCCTCGAAATGGTACATCCTCTTTATTTTCTTATTCTTTCTCAATGCACATAACACTTGTCAGAACCATGTCTCATAACAATGCAAATGACATGTTCACACAAATAATGAAGAGATGACCATTTTCATAACATTGCACAATTCACAACAAGACAATCAGGAGATAACATCAACAATGATTCAACAAGCCTTTCAAACAATTCTCAACACATCACACAAATAATTGATCACATTGCCTTTTATTATCCCTTTTTCATCATTAGAATTAATTAATGTGGACAAGTCAACCCATCACCGAGCCTCATTACCCTAAACACATATTACAAGGAAATACATGAATTCCATACACTTAACAAGGGTTTAGAAATCCACTTGCCTCAAATAGTAGAATAATCACTCTAGGACTTGAGCCTTCCCTTTTGTTGAACTTCCAAATCAATACAATCTATTCAAATAAATAATCACAATAAGCTTTCAAAACTAACAACACTCATATACTATGTGTCTAGTCTAAACCCAAAAACACACCCAAAACTATAGTCAAGTTTCTAATCTTGATGTCAATTAACAATGTCAACTCTCATATTCCCAAATTCCAAGTCTAGGGTTAAGTGTCAATTCCTTCAAACATCATAATTCTAATGGTATTCATGTAATATGATATTCCTAGATTTGATTTCATATACTAACATGCCAAACTTAAAACATAATTTAATAGTCATAAGGGAAAATTAAATTGAAATCGCAGTGAAACACAACCTGCAAAGCCACGAAAGCAAAATAAATACAAAGCCAGAACCTTCTAATGAATTACATAGAGATTTATAAGCCCATTTATCTTCAAAATCTACCCAATGATTAGCTGCAACACGTTACTTGGTCAATTAGCATGATGTGATTGTCCACTAACCCTTGTCCATATAACTTCAATAAGAAAATAAATTTGACAGTTCAATTCCTTTTGCCTCCAATCAATATGTTTTGTGTACATCTATCTTAGAATCACTACATAGTTAGAGGATTTGGCAAGAAATTTACCCGAAGCAGTATGCCGCTTTTCTCATTGACGCTGAACCGCAACTCCTCTTGTCAAACAGTTTTCTTTATTCTTAAATTAATTATGTACTAAAGGTAATAATTCCTATTAACCTATTTTAATATTTCAGATTTTGCCCATTATTATTAACAATAAACAAATTACCCATAAATTAATTAGCTATAGTTAAATGACTATTCAAAATTATTAGAAATGACCTTTCGGGTCATTACAAATAAAAAGTTGGAATGAAGCAGGATTAACAGATTCTTTCGGAGCTAGAATGAAGTTCCTACAACGATGGTTTATAGAACTGTGTGAAAAACATAAAGAAGAAATAAAAATGGAAAAGATATTAGTAAAAAACGTAGCATGTTGCAAAAATAAAACAGCACCCCAATTTGGTTGTACGGATAGGTATTATAAAAATAAAAAAAGAAACTATAAAAAATATAGATCAAAATATAAGTATAAAAGACCAAGGAGAAACTACTACGTAAAAAACTACAAAACCAAAAGACCAGATAGACCAAAGAAAAAACAAACGGAATGCACTTGTTATAATTGTGGAAAATTAGGACACATGGCTAAAGATTGCAAATTACCTAAAAATCTAAAGAAAAAACAAATATCAGAAATACTAGTAGACAACGAAGAATATATACCAATAGAGTATATAGATTATGAATTAGAAAGTAATGATAGTATATATGAATTATCAGAAAACGAAACAAATGAAATGGAAAATAATTCCGTAACAGAATCAGATAATGAATACTATATAAATGACTGAAACAGATATAAAAATAATAACTAAAGAAAAACATCAAGATGAAGAATCTTTAGAACAGAAAATAATATTTGATAATAGTACATTTGAACAAATAAAAGGAAAAGAATTACACCTAAGCGTAGAAAAAATATTTGAAATACCAACAATAAGGAACTGGTTTAAACGACAAAAAGAAGAATATTATGTAATAAGCAAAGAGAACATATCATAGATTGCAAATACACCAAAGGAAAGGCTAAAATATCAATAATAAACAAACGAATAATAAATAAAGAAATACAAGATATTAAGACTAAAAATCCAATTAAATATGTACCTCTTGGAGGAACAGAAATACTAATAAAAACATGTTTTAGAAAAGGCATAGATACACCCATAGAAATATACTTAGCAGATAATAGAATTATACAACTCATAGAAAAAAGTATAATAAGTGCAATAAAAGGTAACCTCATATACAAAAAATTTAAATTTATAATAAGTGCTAACTACTCAGTAGCAATAAATGACAGAAACATAGATAAATCACTAGTATTATATTGGAAAATGTCAGGGATAGAACTAGCCCCAGGAAGTAAAATATTTACAGCTAGATGTAAAAACTTATATGTTTTAACAACAAAACATAAAATAACAGCAAAAAATAAAATAAAATAAATAAAAATAGAAAATCCTTTTGAAAGAATATTTACAGTGATAGATAATGCTCATTATAGTTATAATGAGATTGATATAGAAGAAAATTTAGAAATAGTAAAAGAAAGATTAAGTATATCAAAAAGAATAAACTATGAAATACCTAAAATATCATAAAAAATGAGTACCTCAAGAAGAATTGATACAACTCCACAAAAATCAATAGAAGAAGAAATAAAACCATATCATTACTAGTTTGAATCATGATTTCTAGTTTATTAGCAACTGGAAATAGGGAGAAAACTTTTATACTATGACATCCTAATGTTGAAACCGGTAGGCAAGGAAAGCCGTTTAGGGGAGTAAACAAAGTTGAGGCGCTGATAAGAAGGAAGTATCCGCTAAAGTACGATACTAGTAGTGGCAGGAGAACATGATAAACGGATAATCTAGTTCATAATGATCTAATATGAATTTAATCAATTATGAATATGATAGGAAGGAATAATTGAAAATAAAGAACCTGCATAACAATGAACATGACTATATACATGCATGATGAAATGATAAAAAAATATGAAACTTTAATCTTATATATACTTAAAGGTATAGAGATAATTAAATTGAGAAGAATCATATGGGAAAAAATATTTAATGATGAAGAATCAGAAGATATATTACACCAACAATGGTATGAAATAGACCTACATGATCTAGACCTCGAGTGAATAAAATTATCTAACTTAGAAATAGATTCAGATTAAATTGAACTACGAATATTTAAAATATTGGACAGAAGCTATAGAAAATATAAAACTGCTAGAACAATTAATGGAGAATAATTTATATATGTACCTATGTCACGACCCGATTTATCAAGTCATGATGACACCTACTATAACCCACCAGCAGGTAAGCCAATCCGTAACCCGGAACAACAAGTAATGGGTCTGAGGGTAGAAATTAAATAAGAGTAGGAAAATAACAATATAAACAGGCGGAACCAACCCAAAACATATATACAAATAAAGATCCCTCCCAAAACCTGGAAGTCACCAGTACAGAGCTACTACAAAATGAGTACAAGTCCCAAAACTGGACAACAGAGACTGGATTGTCTCGAAAGGAAAAAGATAAGTCTATATATACAGATGGAGATTGAAATAGCACAAAACGCCGTGTGCTCACCCCCGTCTCCAGATAAGTCTACTCCAAGCTCGATCAACGCTGGCTACTAGTGCTCGGACCTGCATCACAAAATAGATGCAGAGCGTAGCATGAGTACCACAACAACAGGTACCCAGTAGGCATCATCGGCTGCCTGAGCAAGATAAGCAAAAGTGAACTGAAATGCAAATAAAGGGTCACATCAAGTGCAACGAGTAGTAAATGGGGGTATGTACACGAGCGTACAGGCAACAAAGACAAGGAATCTAACTAACTCCGCCGGGCTCCCATAAACCCGATGGGTACGCTCGTGCACAATAAAAGAAACAACCTGCACGGACCCCCATAAGCCCGGCAGATGCATCGGCAGTTAAAGTAAAATAATGGAGCTAGAAGGTCTATCACAATATTACCAATTTCCAGACTTTTAACTG